>NC_066512.1:13743035-13790535 GCF_024679095.1 Eriocheir sinensis | reverse complement strand
GGCGGTATTCTAAGGCCTCAGCGAAGGAATAAGATCTCTTTTTATTAACTTGTATGGCCAGCAGAGAGAGAATACCATGAATATCAGATGCTCCATTATACCTAGCAAAGGGGCTATTCCAGGATTACAAGGTGTGCTCTTTAAGCATATATGAATCTATTCAAAAGTTTTAAAAGTAAAATTATACATTCGTAATACGTATTGACAAATGTAAATACGAACATAGACGTTTCGTGCTATATATTACTTCCATATCAGGAGTACCAAATCTATTCGTATGGAGTATGCATCTCACGTGTCTCATCAGCTCTCCTCCTCCTACTGATCGCCTTCTACCTCTTAAATTCCGCCGCGATGTTGCCTCTCTTTCTATCTTCTATTGATATTTCCATGCTGAATGCTCTTCTGAACTTTCTAACTGCATACCTCCCCCCCTCCCGCGGCACCGCTGCACACGACTTTCTACTCATGCTAATCCCTAAACTGTCCAAACCCCTTATGCAAGAGTTAACCAGCATCTTCACTCTTTCATCCCTCACGCTGGTAAACTCTGGAACAATCTTCCTTCATCTGTATTTCCTCCTGCCTACGACTTGAACTCTTTCAAGAGGAGGGTATCAGGACACCTCTCCTCCCGAAATTGATCTTTCTTTCGGCCACCTCTTTTAATTCTTTTTTGGGAGCAGCGAGTAGCGGGCTTTTTTTTATTATTGTTTTCTTTTTTTGAGTGCCCTTGAGCTGCCTCCTTTGTTTAAAAAAAAAAAAATTCTGGAAATGTATCAATAGAGTCAACCGTTAAAAAAAATTGATTTATGTCTACATACGATACTAACGAACATGGATAGGAATGCAAAAATCACACATATTACTCTGCACTGTGCTAACGGTATCGAGTGAGAACTGTTCAGGAAGCAGCGGTTGAGGGACACTGGCATTGCATCGGTGTCTGGGTGTTCCTCCCTCCCTTCCTTGTTTCCTTTCCGGGTGAGTCACGATGCACAGGCAGTCAAAGGTTTAGTCATCATTCGCCTCTCGGCATTTCCTTCCGGTCCTATTCCTTTCCCGGAAATAACAATACATAACTAAACGCTAACGCATACACACAAAATAAAATCGATAATTTGTCTATGCAGGGAAGGCAAGCAAAGTTCACCTCTCCTACACGAAAAATAAACAATGCAAATTTCACATCAACAACGTGCTACCTATGGAACTATTTCAAGTGAGACAGAGGCCTGTGAGTGTAATGAACAGCAGGGGAGAAATGAGGTGGGAGATGTGTATTATGTGGATATCATACCTATCAGAGGGACGAGGGTGCGGAGAGTCCACCAGGAAAGGAACAAAGAGGTTAGATATGCTGAAAGAGATGAGGAAAAGTAAAGATTATGAAGCAAAAGGTGAGGAAGAGGAGGGAGAGAGAGACAGGTGTGATGAAGAGAAGGGATACAGAACACACCAAAAGAAAAGGATAAAGAGAAAGAGGGAAGGCATGTCTGGAAGGTAAAGAGGGAAGGCATGTCTGGAAGGTAAAGAGGGAAGGCATGTCTGGAAGGTAAAGGTATACTGAAGTCAAAGTCAAAGGAAAAGAACATTAAAGACAGTAAAGGGGACAGGGAAGCAAAGAAGGGGGGGAAGGATTCATGACACGGGCGGGAGGGACTTGTGTGTGACGAGTCAAGGAGAAGGGCGGGCTGGGGGGGGCGGGGCAGGATTAATGACACGGGCGGGAGGGACTTGTGTGTGACGAGTCAAGGAGAAGGGCGGGCTGGGGGGGGCGGGGCAGGATTCATGACACGGGCGGGAGGGACGTATGAATGTGATGGGTCAGGGGGATGAGCGAGATGGAAGGGGCGGGGCAGGATTCATGACAAGGACGGGAGAGACGTGTGAGTGTGACGGGTCAGGGGAATGGGAGGAAGGGGCGGGGCATAATCGATAGAGCTGCATCGACTCAACCCTGTAACACCTTCCGTGCGAGGTGTAGAGGAAGGTGTCAGCGTCGTTCATACACATAACCCAGAGGACGGAAGGGTGAGAGGGAGGGAAGGAGGGAGGGAAGTAAGGGACTGCAGATGGGAAGGTACAACGGAGAGACAGGAAGAGACAGACAAGGCGGAGGTAGGAAAGCAATACTTCACTCGAGGATAGGGAAGGGAAGGAGGGAGAAAAGTAAGGGAGGGCAGAGAGCAAGACCTAAAGGGACGACGAAGATAGACGGACAACGGAGAGGTACGAAGGCAATATTTCTCTCCAATATCTAGTTCTCTCGAGGCTTCTACATTATTCACGTACATTGATTATTAAGTAGGGCCGCGGTGAAGTTCAAGGCTGACGTCGACAGTGCTACACGCCCAGACACAAGGAGGTGCGTAAAGGTTTTGTCGAAGGAGGACTCAAGAAACTGGCGAAATGAGGATGACCAGGGAGTATGGAGGAAGGAAGACTGCGCTGTGTTGGATCGCCAGGAGGAGGAAGAGGAGGGGAAAGAGGAGGAGGATGGGATGGTGGCATGTAACGTGAGAATGACTGTCGACGGTTGAGCCCCACCGCTATCATCACCACCACCACCCCCACCATCGCCACCACCATCGCCACCACCATCACCACCACCCCTACCATCGCCGCCACTACCACCCCCATAACCACCACCAACCCCACAATCACAACCACTACCATGACCACTACACAACTATAATCAAAGAGAACAAGAGATGTAGATTTGTCTCAGTAAAAGACAGAAGATATAAACAAACCATTATAGAATCAGTTAAACATTCCTTTCTTCGCATAAACACACTGACATAACCAACATTTCAGCTTGACATTAAGAGATTACGGTCATATCAGTTATAAAAGAAAAAGCTAAGAAAAATGTTTGCTTCTTGCGCACCTAAATGAATAAGTAAATGAGTGACTAAATACAAAATTAGAGTAACCTTGAATATTACAGACAATAAAATGACGTAATAAACTCAGACTACCAAGATACATTAGGGTAATTAAGCTGATGACGGCCCCTTTGACCCTTCCTCCCCGATATCCCTCTCCCCTCTAGTCCATACGCCCCGCCCCCTCCCCCACTAATCCCTCCCTCCCATCCTCGACAGGCCAGAGAGGGAGGAGGAAAGGGGGGACATCGGGAGGGTGTGAAAGGTTACAGAGTTCTGCCGGTGGTGCTGTTAGGAGTGGTGAGGGTTGTGATAGTAGTGGAGGTGGTGATGGCGCAGTTAGGAGTGGCGGTGGTGGTGGTGGTGATGACCTAACACAAAACACTAACCCAACGAAACGACTCCCCTGTGTCTACTTGTGTGTGTGTGTGTGTGTGTGTGTGTGTGTGTGTGTGTGTGTGTGTGTGTGTGTGTGTGTGTGTGTGTGTGTGTGTGTTTCATTAGCTTTCACTACAAGCAAGATATACATACTCACACAAGCTCCACCGCCACAGAATACACACTTTGGCTCTCCGGCTTTAAGTATACACCCGACACTCACCTGCAAAGAAAGAGAAAAGAACCATTAATGTCGAATATAAAAATAACTAAACTTACTCTTATTATATTTCTACTAATTATATTGCCATTGTAAGTAGTAGTAGTAGTAGTAGTAGTAGTAGTAGTAGTAGTAGTAGCAGCAGTAATAGTAGTAGTAGTAGTAGTAGTAGTAGTAGTAGTAGTAGTAGTAGTAGTAGTAGTAGTAGCAGAACGAACAACAACAATATCCTGCACCAAATCATACAGTTTACATTCGACGTAACGAGACAATTTCCAAATTTGAAGCTCATAAAAAAGTGAAAATAACGGAGAGCGAGCGAAAACAGGAGAGATCGCACGCTGATAACGGTATATAAAACTAATGACACGTGTTTGGGCTTCATTTTTCATATCAGTACGTGAGTGCGTGCGTGAGTGCGCTGGGACGGCTGGCTGTGTATTACCGTGACCTCTCTCTGTCCTCACACCGACGGGAGACGATGACTTGCAGTGAAATATGGAGCTTTGTTTTATTCCAAGTCTCGTCTTTCAAGATACAGAATGGCTTTGCGTTGATATACTTCGTCTATAAAATTCATGACCGTGCAAGTAGACAGGCTGATAGACAGACCGACACAGACACAGCCAAACGTAAACACACACACACACACACACACACACACACACACACACATGGCTGTCAAGGCAAGTTAGTTAGTGCTTTTCACCACCACCATCACCACCACTACAACCTCCTCCCCCACAACTTACACCCCCCCCACCCCCCACCCCCCCCACACACACCACACCACACCACCACCTTAACGCAGGACCCATAAAGCAACGAAAGATAACCTACAAAACCGACACTACATAAAAACACTCCAAACACTACTAAAAAGAACTACGATTAAACACACACACACACACACACACACACACACACACACACACACATGCTCACTCCGCCACACCGTGTTGACACAGTAAGGATCGGTCACACTTTCTAGACACACCGGGTGTATTGAGTCATTACGAGAGAGAGAGAGAGAGAGAGAGAGAGAGAGAGAGAGAGAGAGAGAGAGAGAGAGAGAGAGAGAGAGAAAGGGGGGTTACTAGAATACAATCAAAAGAATAGCTAAGTATCTTCGATGCTGCATAAATTTAAAGAAAATAGTCTCTCTCTCTCTCTCTCTCTCTCTCTCTCTCTCTCATCACGATCACCACAGAAATTCACTTCGTTACTAACCCCGAGTAATGACTCAGGTGGACACAGGTGGCGCCTTTCCTCACCGACACCTGGCAGACACCTGTGCTACCAAGACACACACACACACACACACACACACACACACACACACACACACACACACACACACACACACAGAGTCAGTAGTCTTGCCCTTTTTTTTAATATTATTAATTCTTCAATGACACTTTAAAATTACATGGTAATACACAACAGAAAATAATGTTCTATATGGTAATTTGTGAATTTGTGAAGTATTTTTACTATTATTATTATTTTGTTTTTGGTAGTAGTAGTAGTAGCATCATCATTATTTCTATTACTATTTTATTGCAGTAGTAGTAGTAGTAGTAGTAGTAGTAGTAGTAGTAGTAGTAGTAGTAGTGGTGGTGGTGGTATTTATCGTCATTGTTTCCTGTATTGTCTTTGTTCCAAGGCCTAACCATCAGTCACAAGGCTTCGTAAGTTTGGGAAGAGAAAGACGAGGAAGAGGAAGGCGGCCCGGAGGTGACGGAGGACGATGAGAGGGAAGTGAAGGGAATGAGGAGGGGAGGAGGAAGGAAAATGAGGGGAAGGGAAAGAGGAAGAGAAGAAGGGGGAAGAAAAATGAACACAAATGAAAAAGGATAAGGAGGAGAATTAAAGGAGAGTTTATACAACGATTTTTGTACTTAGCAGAAAATGGTGCACGCAACTTCCTGGAGACACACACACACACACACACACACACACACACACACACACACACACACGCACACGCACGCACACACACACACACACATTGCTTACACCACCATCACCACTGAATGTCAACAGAACGATTTATTGACGCACGCAAGGAAACAAAATGAAAAAATAATGCACTTGATCCACTTTGGTTTGCTAAGTTGCAGGTTTACGAGCGAGAGGCAGCCGCAAGAGTGTTCCTGCAGCCCCACGGAGCGTCCTTGTCGGGGGAGAGGAAAGTGGTTAGGTAATATCACGCTGACACTTCCCTCTCCTCCTTCCCCTCCTTACGGCTTCATTCTCCCTCCTCGTCGTTTTCCCTTTTCCATTTATTACTTTTATTTCCTCTCCACTTTTCTTATGCTCCTCGTTTACCCACTCCATGTTCCTCTGCTTCACTCTTCCTTCTCGCAGTTCTTCATTTCCTCCTCCACCACCACCTCGCACGAAGTCATTAACTCTGCCAACACTTGGGCCTCGCGTCTTCCCAGGCCCGCCCGCCAACCTCCTTCGCCGCCACAACACCCCAAGAACCACGGACTCACCTCTCTCCGTCTGGCCCCCCATCACGTGGTCTGAGGTTTCCTTCATCACCTTCCTTCCTCCTCTTTCAGGCTCACCACTCGCCCCGTAATAACCCCTACGGACCACACACTTATTTCCAACTTTCGCTTCCCAGCCTTCCGTGTGAACATTATCTTCCTTCCCTCCCTGCCGCCGCCTCGCCCGCCGGACAGACGCGCCAGCCGCCGCGACAATCCCGTATGGCGGCGGGTAATTATAATAAACAAATTAAACAAGAGGGCATTGAGTAATTTTAACGCTAGAAACTGTTCCAGGTGGGGTAGTTAACGAAAGCCCCGGCGGCGGCTAGGGGGAGCGGAGCCACTCCTGACCACAAGGAAATAAGTTTCCGGTGGCGGCGGCGAGGAGCGGCGAGGCGCCCCGCCGGACAAAGACCTTGGTCCCGCCGCCCGCCGGTTTATGACTCCAACAGCGCCATCAATGGAAACAAGAGACCCACAAAACTCGTGTCAGGTTAAAAATGCTTGTCTCAGAGAGAATACTACGAGAAGGTAACCACGGGCGCTCCTGGCTCGGCAGGAGGTCGGCACCAAATTTGTTCAAAAGATATCTGCCTTAACCAAAGGGAAAGGGAATTTATTCTACATGAGGCAGCTCCCACGCGGCTGCTTATAATACTGCTAACAACACACTGGGCTCAACGTGTGTGTGTGTGTGTGTGTGTGTGTGTGTGTGTGTGTGTGTGTGTTCAACAAACTATGGACCTGCACTCAGCCACAGACATTGCTCAACATCGGGGAAGTACTGGACCTTTACCGGAGGAAGAAAAAAAAAAAAACGTCCCTGCGAAGGGGAACATAATAGCGACCAAGACTTGATGGCGACCTTGAGGAACCGCTGCTACGGGAACTACATAACTATATCAGAAGCTGCTCGCATGTAATGACTTCCTCGTTCCTCAGCGACGCGCCGCCTTGAATTGCTTGAGAGGCACGGTACAGGTGTGTGGAGGCACCCAGACACACCTGAAGGCTGAAGCGGAAGGAGCTTACAACCGAGCTACAGTCAACACACTCACACCTTTCCTGCGTCACCCCCGCCACCGCTCACTTCAAGAATTGAGACACCTTTCCGTCCATAGCGCCATGTTCATTATGGTCTACTTCCCTTTAAATAATAATTGTAGAAATAGTAGGGCTGTGGTGGTGGTGGTGGTGGAGATGGTGATGGGGGTGCGCGGGGAGTCGTCATAATAGTAGTAATTGCTGTGTGTGTGTGTGTGTGTGTGTGTGTGTGTGTGTGTGTGTGTGTGTGTGTTTCTCGTCCCCAACGAAAGCGTTTTGGTGACTCAGCTACACCAACCTCGGTCACTGCCATCATCACCGCTACAACTATCATCATCATCATCATCATAACCCCAACCATCATCACCACCACCCCCATGCCTTCGGTGACCCGCCCCCACCATCACCCCCACCTGAGCCTCACCACTAATTGTTTGATGACTTCACAGGTAACGTACTTATTCACCTGGTCCGACCTTGAGGTGACTCGTTGCCTTTTCCTTTTTACCTGTGCTCTTTCTGGGTAAAATGCATGAATGTTTTTCTTATGGTAGGTATATTATGAATGTTTGTGAGTGTGTGTGTGTGTGTGTGTGTGTGTGTGTGTGTGTGTGTGTGTGTGTGTGTGTGTGTGTGTGTGTGTGTGTGTGTGTGTGTGTGTGTGTGTGTGTGTGTGTGTGTGTGTGTGTTAGGTAAGTATTAAATTAAAGGCCGAATATTTACCAGTCAATAAAATCCAAAGAAGGAGTACAGTGAATGTTTTTATGTCCTTGACACCGCACGCTTGATAACCTAGTCCTCCTCCTCCTCCTCCTCCTCCTCCTCCTCATCATCATCATCATCATCATCATCATCATCATCATCATCATCATCATCATCATCATCATACCTGTTCCATCTTTTTTTTACCTCCGGTTGTTCTCACTTAAAAAAATATAAAAAGCGAGTGCAGCCCCTTCCCCCCTGCCCCCCCTCCCTAACAACACAACCTTCAACGAGGACACCACTGAGTCAGCCGAGAGCCGGGGTCACTGACACACACACACACACACACACACACACACATTTCATTTTTTTCACATGATTTTCTTTTATTCCATGGTGCGTTTATTTTCCCCGTGGCAGCAGGATGAGGCAGGCTGAGGGTCAGGTCATCCCACAGGGTCAGAGGGCAAGCTGGTCACCATATGGTCGTGTCACTCACGTCCACTAACAAGGACGTGAGGCAGGAAGTAATGACCCCGTCCCTCTCACTTCACCACCACCACCACCACCACCACCACTCTCCTTCTCTTTCCCTTACACTCTCCCTCTTTCTTCCATTTCCTTAATTTACCAATCGTACTTTTGCCCCTAATCAGTTCTCCCTTTCCTCTTTTTTTCCTTTTACCTTCAACACTTTCCTTTTCTTTCTCTCCCTCCTTCCCTCTTTATTTCCTTTTCTTACTTTATCAATCGTACTTTTACCCTTAATCGGTTTATCTCCCTTTCCTCACCTCCTTATCCCCTTCATCCCTCCTTTTTACCTTCCCGTCCTTCATCCAACTATCTATCTCCTAACATAATTTCCCTTTTCCCTCCCTTTACTTTTCCCTTCCTCTCCATCATACCATTTACCTCCATCTTCCTTCCTCCTATACTCACCGCGACCCTCTTGACCTAACCCAACAAACACAAGGCGCACTGACCCTTAGATTTTGTCCTTTAAAAAACTATATCCAAATTTGCCGTGCACCTGTTCCCTAATGCAGGTGAGCCTTGTTACTGACCTCAGCGCCTCTGCGGCCGGGGTGGGAGCATACACCCCTGTCCTTCCCTCCTCAAGTATGCCGGTGAGTTAATTACACTTCCCGGCCGGCAGGTGAGCATGGGCAGCCGGGACACAGGGTCGTGGGAACGCGGACGATGAATGGAGATCTATGGCCGCCCCTCCAGGAAACGACGAGGAGCTATTAGTACGCATTACACGGCGTCGTGAGGAGTTTCATCCTCGGAGATTACATTAAATTACCGTTGCCACCCAGGTGAGGACAGGGCGGCCAGGTAACGCGGGGCGTGAGAACACAACAGGTGGATGAAGATATCTCGTTAGTCGGCTTCCGGAGAGCCAGACGAACTATTATTATACAGTGGCGTTTTTAGAATTATTCCTTAGCCACTGCAAGCCGGTTTTAAAGGATAGAATATCTTACCCACTGCCTCAGGCGCTTAAAATGGATTATTATTTTCTGTCAGTTCTTTGTCGACTGCACTTGCAACCTGATTCGCAGACGTAAACATGACACGTACAAAGAAAAAAAAATTAAACGAAACAAACTGCAACTGCACGAAGACTATTTTATCGGACTAGAAATTTACAACTATAAAGAAAATATACATTAAACAGAAAAAAAATAAAGTTCTTTGAAATAGCCACCGCCACCCGCCCCCGCCCCAGCGCCAAGGGATGGAAGGGCCAGAGGTTGACGGAGACTAACTTCAGGCAACGCCACAAATCTTACTTTCGATTAACGCTTCAGCGGCTCCGTAATGCGCCCCTCAGCTCGGTGACGTGCCCTTCTTAACCTTCTCGCCTTCACCACCATTCGAAACGCCAGATGGAGGACGAAAACTACTGTAGTAGGAGACTTTGTACTAGGAGAAAGGATGTGTGGGGGAGTGTACTGGAAGACGACACGGGAGGCATACAGTGGGAGGGGGATGCCTGGAGAAGTGTACAAGCTTCACGCTGGGGAGAGGGATGTGTTGAAGAATGTAGTGGGAGGGGGATGAGTTTGATTTGTGGTGTGAGGGGGATGTTCAGGGAAGTGCAGTGGAAGGGAGACGAAAACTATACTATGGGAGGATGTGTTTTGGAAGAAAGGAGTAGGTAGTGGAATGGGAGAATATGGGATGGGAGAACAGATATTTGGGGAAGTACAGTGGGAAGATTGGTGTGTGAGGGAGAGTAATGGGAGGGAGGGCATGCAAGAGAACGTGTGGTGGGGAGGGAAAAGTGTGTTGATGATGGAGTGCGGGAGTGTAGTGGAAAGGAAGATAAATGTATGTGTAATGTGAGTGTGAGAAAGGATGATGTGTGTGAGGTGGGGAAGAAAGGAAGCTGGTGAGAGGCAGAGGAGCACCAGAAGGAAGTGGGATGAGAGGGGGATGCTGGTGATGTGGGAGGGGGAGGGGGAGGGGGAGATGTAATGTGGGAGAAGATGAGACTGATGTGGGAGAGAATGAGAATGATTTCTTTCATTAATTGTAAGGTTAAACAAGGGCAATGATGGTCTTCCGGTGATGGTAAGAGGGAAGAAAGGTCAGGCAAAGGATGAAGAGCGGAAGAGGACGACTAAAAGGAAACTGAAGGAAGAAAATTAAACTAAAGGGATGCAGAAAACAAATAGAGGAACACGGAAGGATGGAAGTGGGCCAGAAGGGAGAAATGCAGAAAAACACGAACCCGACAAGTGTATGAACAGGTGGTGGGCTATAGATGCTACACACACACACACACACACACACACGGACGCAAACACCTGCTACCATCACACCTGTTACAACACACACACTCACACTCTCACACACACACACACAGAAGAACGTGAGCGCAAGAGGAGTCGGGACAGAATAGGAGAAGCGGAGTGAGGTAATCTCGTGCGTGAGGCGTGAAGGGCAAGGGAGAAGAAAGGAGCGAAGGACGTGACAGAAAAAGACGAAAGAAATTAGCACTGAAGGCTCGGAGGCTTGGAGAAGGTCAGAGAAGGGTAATAAAAGAATGGGAAGCAAGAGACGATGACAACATGATAAATAAAGATATATGGAGAGGGAAAAAAATGAGAGAGAGAGAGAGAGAGAGAGAGAGACGTGCATGTGTTAGTAGGAAAAGTGTGTCATAGCTTGTTAATGGTGGGTAATGAGAGCGAGAAAGAGAAAAAGAAGGCAATGATCATGAGGTAAAGGAGGGCAAGAAGGAGGAGGAGGAGGAGGAGGAGCAGATGAAGCTGATACCACTTCCTGCACATCTGAGAAATACACACCACCACCACCACCACCACCACCACCACTACCACCATCACGACCACCACCACTACCACTATCACCCACCACCTCCTCCTCCGCCTTCCCCTTCCTTACCCTACCTGAATGCATTGCTTGGGGTGATCACTGTAATTGTCGATTAGAGAAAGAGAGAGAAAGAAAGATTATAAAATGAACGATGTATTTCCTCTGAGGGACCACCCGGCTGTGGGATGGTAAGCAAAGGGCAAACGCTGAGGCTACAAATTGTTCATCGTGGCTAACATTAACTCTGCTTTCTAAAAATTACACCAAAATAAGAAACACCCTCGTGAAAGTTTTAGCGCCCAAATAAAACCTAATAATAGAGCGGAGCATGCGAGTGATTTTTTCCCCCTGCCTTCTAAGAGAGACGTTTTCTTCGATTATCATAATACCTCGTGACTTTTGAGTGATTACTGAAATTACCCTGTGCGCCCTGAGGTTCCGGGGCAAAGGTGAGGAGGCGTCCGTCTGTCTGTCTGTGAGTCTGAGGCGCTGAAAGAGATGGAAGTACGGGCACTGCTCTCTAGGTTCCCTCCACCAGGGCCTCTATGTTCCCGAGTCCTTGCCAGGCTTTTCATATCGAGTTCTCGGTCTTTTACTGCAAAGGATGACAGTAGTACTTCTGTCTGTCTGTCTGTCCGTCTGTGAGTCTGAGACGCTGAAAGAGATGGAAGTACGGGCACTGCTCTCTAGGTTCCCTCCACCAGGGCCTCTATGTTCCCGAGTCCTTGCCAGGCTTTTCATATCCAGTTCTCGGTCTTTTACTGCAAAGGATGACAGTAGTACTTCTTTTTGAGTCTCCTTACACAAGCCATAATGAAGTCTTAATCGTTTATACCTTACATCCTTTTCCCTCTCCCAAGACAAATATTCCTTCTTCCATCCTATTCTCCTCATTCTCTTAAGACAAAGTTACCTTCCCCTCTCGGCATAATCTTACCCCCTGCCTCCTTCCTAATACATACTGTGGAAGGGGGACCAAGATAGCCATATGTCACGGTCCGTTGAGGGGGACTTGGAGGACAGTTTTTTTCCTCTCCTTGTTTGTCCTTGGCCAGCCTCGCTCCACGTGGATGATAAAAAGAGCGTCAGCAGGTGGACGAGAGGCTGGTGAAGTAGGCTAAATACACACCACCGCAGACAAGCGCCCTCCACAGCCCCAGGAGGTGTGAAACTTATCAGCACGTCCACCACCTGCTGTGACTAGTGTGCTTTTTTTTGTGCATGTAAACCTCATCAGCGCAAACAAAGGAATATACCGAAAGCAAGCATGTGGACATTTGTGGTAGGACACGAGGGGAGGGGTTGATTTATATTTGGCACTTATTTGCTAGACATTATGCTCAGGTGTGTTTGTTAGTCTAATCAGTGAAACAATAAGCATACGTCAGAATCATGAACGTCGCTTTTTGTTGCAATGCCGTACATGTTTATAGGTAATCTTTATGCATTTCCTTTATTCAGTACTAATGTGTTTCTTTCGTTATACTTTTTCCAAGTCTTCGCTGTATGATTCATAACGAGAAAGTGTTCACCACGTTCCACCTCTAGGCCCACCAGCCGCATATAGTCACCGTCGCTATTGAAGGCCTCTCTGTTCCCACCCACGACTGTCTATAACGGTGAATTGTTTCTTTGCCTCCTTACGAACCGCGCTCTCCTGAGTCTCCTCTCCTGCACCAATCCTTCCTCCTCTCCCATCCCCTTCATCTTTCCAGCCGCCTCCACTCTTTGCTCTTGCCCCATCACCCTGCATCTTTACAGCTTTTTTTATTTTCCATTTTTTATTCATGTCCCATCCCCAACATTTTTTGAGCTTCCCCCTTCACTTTTTAATTCATTCCCCCCCCCCCCCCCACCCCAGCAGCATTTTTACAACGTCCTCTACTCTTGTCCCATTCTCAAACATTTTTACAGCTTCCTCCTTTTCTCCATTCTTTACCCCTGTCCCATTACCCAGCATCTTTACAGCCCTTTTCCTCACCACTGCTGATTTCCCCTCATTCACCACAGTTTGACCTCGCCACCACCACCACCTTTTTGCCATTCCATCACCATAATGAATCTCCTATTTTTTTAACATTACCGTCACGACCTTCGGCATCCTTCACTCCTCCCGAACACACCCTCCCAATCTACTAACACACCTCGCCATGTGTTTTCAACTAATGACGCGAACAGACGGTATGGCGAGTTTTTGTTAACATCCAACTTCCGCGGAAGGCATCTTGGGGCATCCTTTCTTATAGCCTCGAGCAGCATAGCGAAGACGATCAAAAAAGAAAACTGCAGTAAATGTCGCGAGCTCCACCCACGCCACAACTATCTGGGAAAGTTAAGAATAGTACTGTTGATTAAGGCACTGATTGCATCCTTTCACCTGGAGACTGGCTCACCTTACCTCTCAACACCTGCGCAGCCTGGTGGTGGAGGGAAGCTGCGTCGAGGCGAGCGCTGTCCTCCGCTTTAGTTCACACTTGTTAAAGCTTCTAATCGCCAGGTAATCTGTGCGGGAGGAGGAAGCGGGGACGGGCTTTTTTCCTCCCCTTCGCCTCTCAACCTCTCGGCCCTAACATCCTCCTCCACTCGTCGTCTTCCTCCTCCACCGTCCCACCACCACCACTACCACTTCCCGCGTCACGCTCACATCCACACTGCCTCCCCACCCATCACCATCAACAGCCCTCCTTCAAGCCTAGTTAAAGCCAGATATGCCTCGTCATGATACACAATGCGATATAAGCCTTCAGCCATACACATCCAGTTCACACCACTCCGCTTACTCACCACTCTTACTCACTCGTCACCACTCATTTTTGGGCAACGTGACATGCCTTACTAGCTCACTACTCACTGCCTTACTCATACAGGTAAGATTTATGATACACCTGAACGTGTGTGTGTGTGTGTGTGTGTGTGTGTGTGTGTGTGTGTGTGTGTGTGTGTGTGTGTGTGTGTGTGTGTGTGTGTGTTGGGGAGGATGAAGGCGCCTCCTCTTCCCACGCCACGACCAAACACCCGGATTCGGGACCCTCACGGAGCCGCAAAAGTCCTCTTCCAGAAGATTTATGGAGGCACATGACCACACACACACACACACACACACACACACACACACACACACACACACGAAAAATCCTACAGGTAAATAGTAAAATGCCTAGATAGATAGTTAATTAGATAAGACACAGATAGATAGAGATACAGATGGATAGATAGAAATAGGGTGTAGATGGTGGAAAGATTTATAGACAGTTATAATAGGAGGGATACACACTTAAATAAATACAAATTCAGGCTATAAATGAATAGGCAAGAAAGAAAACATTATATATAGATAAAATAGCGGGTTTTTTTTTTTAATATTACGACAATTGATTACCTAACGACACCTTCACTTTACCTGTCATCGCTCTTTAATAACAACAGATCGAAACTGCAACACAAGGACTTTCACAGAGATGCAACAATTTCACTTACAGCTTTGATAGTTTTTGTCTGTCTATCTGCCTGTCTGCCTGTCTGCCTGTGTGCATACTACAGTAAACAGGAGGCCGAACTGTGGTTATGTTTGTAGTGGAATTACGGCGCTCTCTCTCTCTCTCTCTCTCTCTCTCTCTCTCTCTCTCTCTCTCTCTCTCTCTCTCTCTCTCTCTCTCTCTCTCTCTCTCTCTCTCTCTCTCTCTCTCTCTCTCTCTCTCTCTCTCTCTCTCTCTCTCTCTCTCTCTCTCTCTCTCTCCCTTCTCTCTCTCTCCCTGTTCTTTCCCCCCTCTTCTATTCCCCCTCTTCTATTCCCCCTCTTCTATTCCCCCCTCTTCTATTCCCCCCTCTTCTATTCCCCCCTCTTCTATTCCCCCTTCTTCTCTTCCCCCTTCTTCTCTCCCCCTTCTTCTCTCCTCTTCTCTCCCCTCTCTTCTTTCCCCCTCTTTTTCCCCTCTCTTCTTTCCCCCTCTTTTTCCCCTCTCTTCCTTTCTTTTGCCCCCTCTTCTCGCAATCCAAGATCCATCCAGAAGTGAAGGCGAGGCGGCGCGGCCGTATAATGATGTGGATGAGTCCCTTTCAGCCTCAGCAAAGACACAGGCAAATAAATATAACACTATAGATTAACCTACAAGGGAAGCCAACCGTCAACCCGCCACACCGCAGTCTACTAAAAATATATAACAAAGGAAGTGGTGGGCGCGTTCGAGTTACATTGACGAGAGATAGTTGTCGTTTATTGTTATCTTTCATCATCGTCAGAGTCATCTTCGTATCTATAGCTCACTTTCATCTTTCGTCATCGTCATAGTCATCTTCGTATTTATAGCTCACTCATATTTCGTCATCGTCATAGTCATCTTCGTATTTATAGCTCACTGTCATATTTCGTCATCGTCATAGTCATCTTCGTATTTATAGCTCACTCATATTTCGTCATCGTCATAGTCATCTTCGTATCTATAGCTCACTCTCATCTTTCGTCATCGTCATAGTCATCTTCGTATCTATAGCTCACTCTCATCTTTCGTCATCGTCATAGTCATCTTCGTATCTATAGCTCACTGTCATCTTTCGTCATCGTCATAGTCATCTTCGTATCTATAGCTCACTGTCATCTTTCGTCATCGTCATAGTCATCTTCGTATCTATAGCTCACTGTCATCTTTCGTCATCGTCATAGTCATCTTCGTATCTATAGCTCACTGTCATCTTTCGTCATCGTCATAGTCATCTTCGTATTTATAGCTCACTGTCATCTTTCGTCATCGTCATAGTCATCTTCGTATTTATAGCTCACTGTCATCTTTCACCATCGTCATAGTCATCTTCGTATCTATAGCTCACTGTCATCTTTCGTCATCGTCATAGTCATCTTCGTATCTATAGCTCACTGTCATCTTTCGTCATCGTCAGAGTCAGCTTTCGAGTCTATATGTTAGGTCATCATTATTATAGTCATCTTAGTAGTTACAGATCATAGTTATGTCATCGTTATTATCTTATTGTTCAGATCTCTTATATCATCGAGCGTTTGATGCCCTAATGCTTTTCTTTTCATTAATCCTTATTTCCGTTACAACCAGTGAAGTATTGAAAGGTAACCACTGATCACTTAATACATTTTGAGATCTGTGAGGTTACAGGAATCTCAGTCTCAAACGGTACACACACAAAGGAATCCGCTAGGTCCTGCACAGCCTTGCCTAACCTCAGCCTTACGTAAGCCGAACTGAAATCTCTTTGGGCCTGAACATGAGAACCAAGTTTTGCTTTAACTACAAACCATCACGAAAATAAGGATATCTTGTCAGTCAGTAAAAAAAAAAGTGTCATCCCAGTCAGAAGGAAAAGGGGAACACTATAACATTGTGGTTGTCTGCAAGTGTTCCCCGAAAACAACTAAGGGGAGAAAGGGAAACCAATATCAACACAAAGCGGACACGAAAATATATCTGGAAACGACGAGGAGAAAGTTACATGGCCAACAGGACAGGAGAGTGAAGGAGAGAGGGCAGCAAGGGTGGACAGAGAGCTTAGAAGATATGAAAGTAGAAATCGAGCGTTGCGGAGGAGACAAAAGACACTAACTGATCCTGAGCAACTTCATATCTAAGTGTGTGTGTGTGTGTGTGTGTGTTTGGAGAGAGAGAGAGAGAGAGAGAGAGAGAGAGAGAGAGAGAGAGAGAGAGAGAGAGAGAGAGAGAGAGAGAGAGAGAGAGAGAGAGAGAGAGAGAGAGAGAGAGAGAGAGAGAGAGAGAGAGAGAGAGAGAGTGTGTGTGTGTGTGTGTGTCTCAAGCCTCCTGAAGGTCGATTAACTAGTACTGGCATTTACAATGGTGACTGCTCCGCATGTAGGCGTGCAGTGTGACAGAAAAAAAAGCGTGCGGACAAATATACCTTTATAATAATCATAAATAATAACTTTAATAAAAAACATAATAATAATAATAATAATAATAATAATAATAATAATAATAATAATAATAATAATAATAATAATAATAATAATAATAATAGAGAGAGAGAGAGAGAGAGAGAGAGAGAGAGAGAGAGAGAGAGAGAGAGAGAGAGAGAGAGAGAGAGAGAGAGAGAGAGAGAGAGAGAGAGAGCGGGGGGTGGGAGGGAGCAAAAATCTAAACAAACAGCATTGCAGCGACACAAAAAAAAAACAAAGGGAAACTAGTAGAGCCAGCACAGACAATACTGGAAGAGGAGGAGGAGGAGGAGGAGGCGCAATAGTGGTCTACACGGATATGAGAGCTCAGCAGTTGGAGGTGAAGAGGTGAGCAGGTGAGGGAGGAAAAGATGGAGAGGGTGGGGAGGAGGAGGAGGAGGTAAGGAAGAGGAGATAACAAGGGGGTGGGGGGGGGTGGACAGACTTTCTCCTGGAGGCGGCCAGTGTCAGGGGGGAGGTGAGTGGGGAAGATCAGATTGGCAAGCCTCCCCAATGCGCCGCAAGGACAGGGGAAATTAGGGGAGGAGGAGGAGGAGGAGGAGGAGGAGGAGGAGAAGGAAGGAAGAGAAAAGGACTCGTAAACAAACCCTCTCATTCTCTCTTTCTTCCTTTTACACATGTTGTCTAATCTACTTATCTGAATATGTGGAGGAGGAGGAAGAGGAGGAGGCGGAGGATTAGGAGGAGGAGGAGGAGGAGGAGGAGGAGGAAGGAAGGGAAAAGGACTCGTAAACAAACCCTCTTATTCTCTCTTTCTTCCTTTTACACATGTTGTCTAATCTACTTATATGAATATGTGTAGATCTTGTCTGTGTAATCTGCGTCCCACATCAAAGGAGACCAAACACTACACGCAAAGTCTTCTCTTATCATCGACTCCCAAGGATGGTTCAGGATGCCGCCTTACCCTAGCGTTGAAATCTCTCTTACACAGTTTTTCCTCTTTTAAATTTCTCTTCCGCGACCCTCACTCCTACGCCTCTCTCCTTCTCTTTACTATTCATTGTTTATCTCCTCATCTTCTCCGACTCCTTGTGCTAGTTTATCTATAACCCAACCTTCGTTATATACTTTCAATCTTCTTATTTCCATATCTCTGTTCCTTCCTTCCTTCTCTGTCCGCATTCTTTCTTTTTCCTCCGTCTCTTTTCACTCTCCTTCCCTCTACCTTATTACGTTCCTCTTCCACGACCAACAATCCTACCCTCCTCCCCTTCGCTATTCATTCTCCTTATCTCGTTATCTCCGACCCTTCCTCCCGCGCTCCCTAAGAACCTACTTATTCACTCTCCTTATTTTCCAATCTCCAACCGTTCCTAATTTACTTCTTACGCTCTCCTCGTTTCCGTCTTCCACCCTCTTTTCCTTTCTTCTCTATTTGCATTCCTTTCTCCTCTGCCTTCTTACGCTCTTCCATCCTCCCTCTTTCCGCCACTCTGCGTTTGGCAATATATACACGTTCTGCGGCAATAAATTTACTTGAATGATTTATGATGACGGAAATTTTGGAGGAGGGAGGCAGCAACGTGGCTGATAAGACTGGAGAAAGTAGATACGAGAGGGTGCTTGAAGTGTAAATTTATGTTGGTACGCAATGTGTTGTTCATTTGGGTTGAGGGTTTTAACCTTGAGGTAAGGAATGTTACTCTCGTCTTCCATATACTCCGTTTTGTCCCTCTGAACACGCCTTCAGTATCACCAAACAGCGTGATAGATGAGCAGACAGACAGTCTAGACACATGTATATAGAAACACCGAATTGTCACCTTGGATGCCGGGCACCACCCATGCTTAGTGCGTGCGCACCCACACATACATACATACATACATACATACATACATATATATATATATATATATATATATATATATATATATATATATATATATATATATATATACACACACAAACACACACACACACACACACACACACACACACACACACACACACATATTGCGGCCACACATCCCTAACCACCACCAGGCTTCACCCTTTTCCCTTCCTCCTTTGTTCGCCACTTATTTTTTGCCTCCCTTCACTCCTAACGAGAGAGCCGCTCCTGCTGTCCACCTCTCGTCCTCCAGCCCTCCACGCCCGCCTCCCGCTGAGAGAGAGCGAGGCGGGGGAGAAGCAGGCTTTGGCATCGCCACTTAAGAGGTTACTGGGTCCGGCTTTCCATCGCGCCCGCATCGAGACCCAAGCGGATCTCTTAGCACAAGTTCACATTCCGTTCAGAGCAGAAGAATCGAGAAAACCTTGTTTGGACCTTTAAATGCTCGCCTTTTATTATATGGAAATGAATGTAGTATTCTTGGTATTCTGGCTTTCTTTTAGCAGACATTCCATAAGCCTAACATTATTTTTCGTGGGTGAAACAAATGCCTAGTAACAGCTGACCCGGAGAAGAGATGGAGGGAAGAGATATAACAAAGAACTGGATGTAGTATTTATGGTATTCTGACTTTTTGCAGACATCCCAAAAGCCCGACATTTTTTGTTGATTGTGGTGAAACGAAAGCCCAGTAACAGCTGACCCAGAGAAGAGAGGGGGGGAGGGGGGGGAGAGATATCACAAAGCAACGTGGAAGGGAGAAAGGAGGCGGAAGAGCACAAGGAAACTAAAAAGGTGGGAGAAATGAACGAAATACAAAGGAAATCAAGAGAAAGGAGGAATGATGAACACAAGGACATGAAAAATTTGTGAGGGAAGGGAACGAAAAAGAAAGGGAAGGGTAAACAGAAAAGGATAGCAACAAGAAAGCAAATGAGAAAGGAGGAATGGTGAGCACAAGGATTGAGGCGGCAAGAAGGCTGGAGGCAAGGAAAAGAACATAAGAACGTATGGAGTCTGCAAGAAGCCGGTAGGCCAATACAAGGAAGCCCCTTTCATATACAAGGCAGCTCGAGGAAAGAGGAAGGAGCAAGGAGGTAGGGAAGCAGGGAGGAAAGGAAGAAAAGAAGCGACATGAGGAAGGAGAAGCAAATGAGGTAGGAGGGATGGTTAGCAAAGGGGGAGAAGGAAGGTAAGGCACAAGGTAAGAAGGGAGTGACTGAAGAAGAGAGGAAGAACATGCGGGACGGAAGTGAGTGGAGAGGAGGGAATGAAAGGTACCATCCGTTTCCTATCAAGAGACTGCTGTGAAAGGCTGCTGGAGAGGCAAAACTTTTCCTTCCGCGGTAATACGAAGACTTCCTTTTCTTTCACCAGGTGTGACCCCTACGCCTTCTCCTTCTGCTCTTCGCGTGTCAGTAAGCAACACAGCCTTGACTGGGGCTCTATACGGCACAGGAAAAGCCAGACGAGCCTTCTTTCTGAGCTCTTCATGCGTCCTCTGGTGACGAATAAGGGATAATGAGATGCAGATGAGGAGTGAGGAAAGAGTGAGTGAGGAAGCAGAAAGAATGGTACGAGTGTTGAGTATTCAGACAAGGATGCTGCCTAGACCACGTTAGTTAATGAGTTTAGGACATTATCTTTGTACTCACTCTAACCTCGATATCCACCTTTATCACCACCACCTATGCACTCACCCAAACCTTGACATCCACCCCCATTAACACTTCCATCAACACCATCTCTCTACTCACTCTTACCCCCATCAACACCACCTCACCCAAACCTTGACATCCACCCCCATTAACACTTCCATCAACACCATCTCTCTACTCACTCTTACCCCCATCAACACCACCTCGCCCTGACCTCGACATCTACCTCCACCAACACCACCACCTCTGTACTCACCCTAACCTCCATATCTCCTTCCACAACGAATTGACGTCACCACCACACGACACATACCTGGTAAAAAGAGAGAGCAAGTTAAATTTACATTGCTATCAGTCTGTCCTAAAAACACACATGCATACACATAAGTAGAAAAAAAAAAGAAAAAAAATAGTAAAACAAAAAATAATAAACAAAATAAAAATATGAATAAAATGAGTATGAAATTTGTGTTTAAGAAAAAAATGCGTGTGTTTTATCAGTTCTTCCTCAACGTGCCAAGGAAAAATATAAAGTTCGCGGTAAAGACAAAAAAAAAATATATCGTAGGAGTTACTTTTATATATATTTTTTTTATGCCTATACTTGTGAGTCACCCGCTTCTTTTGTTGCCTTATTTTATTGTGTCTGTCTGTGCTAGATAAGATCACCGTGTAGGCTGCGTGGAATTTCCGGGTTGAAGAATGAGTGTTTTTATTTTATTTTTTTCCCTTAAGTATATATTGTCTCGTGTGGTTGTGTTGCTGCTCTGTTGTCTTGCTCGCTTGTTTGTTGTGCTGTGTTTGTGGTGTTTGTTATGTTGTTTTGTTTCGCTTCCTTGCTAAATAGTTGTTGTTTTGTTGTTCATTGTTCGCTGTTGTTGTTGTTGTTGGTGGTGGTGGTGGTGGAGGGCAGGGGTGAAGGTGACTGTCGTTGGTGTGGTGTGGGAGGGGACACAAGGCCCTGAGCCCACAACACCACTACCACCACCGCCTCATATTATACTCAAAAACCTTTCCTCTTAACACACATCGGAGTTCCCCCTCCCTCCCACTCCCTTACACACACGCCCCCCCGACACCACTACCTGGCTTACTTTACGTCCCTTACCTGCCAGCCCTTATCCGCCCGCACATCACAGGTAACCCTCACCCTCACCTGTACCCGCCCTCCATTACCTTGCCTCCCTTTCCCTCCCTTCACCCAACTTTCCCTTTCCTTCTATCCACTCCTTTACCCTTCTCTTTCACTCCCTATCCTCCCTTCCCTACTCTCCTTTTCATTAGTTTATCTTCCCTTTCTTATCATTTTCTTCCTTAAACTTCGATTTCATACTCTTCCCCCATTATCCCGTACTTTCATTCTCTTCCTTCTCACTTTCTTTTCATCACCTTCCCTCCCTTACCCACCTCCTTTTTCATTCCCTTCCCTCTCCTCCCTTACCTTTCCCTTCACTAGCGTCTCTTCCCTTAAATACCTACCCTTACCTTCCCTTGTCGGTCCCTTCCATCCATTACCCTCCCTCCTCACTAGCTTCCCTTCCCCCTAAAAAAAAATCCACATCAGGTCCACAGTCTCCAGAAATCTACCTCTATGACCTTGATCGCTCCACTTGTATCTATCATCGCTACAAAATACCGCATCATTTAACAATTCTTTACCTTTTTTTTTTTGGCACCTCCCACGGCGACAAGAATTCTGCGCTCAAGGTCACTAAAGTATACGTCGCACTTGCAACGCACGCGACGAAAACAAAACAACATAGGGAGTTTGAGCGCGAAGAATACTATTATTGGTGACGGTTCTTGATTTGGCGCGGTCATTGTAGTATGCATCAAGACTGAAGTATAGTATTGTGTGTGGCTTTGATGATTTTTGTTGTCTTTAGCTCGAGATGTGTGTGTGTGTGTGTGTGTGTGTGTGTGTGTTACATAGATACACAGGTTGACACAAAGACAGACAGGCACACGGACAGAGACAAAATGAGTGAAACAGACGGAAACAGACAAACACACAGATAGATCGATAGATAGGAAGGCAGATGAGGGTAGGTGGGGAGGGCGAGGGAGGAGGCCAGCAGTGGTCAGGTTTAAGGTGTTGTAATGAGAAATTAGTGCAACGAAAAACCTGTATTTGAACGCTGCTTTCGGTCTTGAGTTTTGTTATTGTCGTTGTTGTTGTTGTTTTTGTTGCTGTTGAAGAATAAAACGAAAAAGTGACCGCTGAAAGACGTATGTTTGAAGTGCAGGAGCGTCGTTTGTGTCTGTCTGCCTGTCTGTATGTATGTATCTGCATATTTATATGTATGTATGTATGGTCGTCTGTCTGTTCGTCCATTTGTCCGTTCATCTCCATGTGTCTTCCTCTCTAAATATTATGTGTGCGTGCTCGTCTGCATGTGTCTGTCAGTAGCTGGATGGTCAAGGTAAGGTTGGGGGGGGGAACTTACCTGGAGGCGACCACAAAAAAAGGAGAGCTCGTATGCAAATTGGGAAAAATTATCCAAGTGAGGTGGCTACAAGTGTGTTCGTTTTTTCCCATTTCCTTCCATGTGCTATTATACTCTGTTCAAGATTTACACGTAGTCGTTCAATTCACTGACTATAAAAAATGTGGGTGTATTATAATTTTTCACGCCACACACTTCCAACGTAACAACGACACGCAGGTTGTTCTCATTTTTTATTCACGTCTGTATATTTATCTCTATCTATCTACCTGTCTATCTGGCTACCTATCTATCTACGTATTGCCATTCAGCAGTCATCTTTACGTATAATATTAATTCAAACAAACGCGTGACACATCTTCTCTTACAAGCAAACATGCCACAAAGTACTTTTACCACAGCCCACGCATGAGACAACAATAACATGATACAATACAATTATGTCCAGAATCTTGCAGAATCAACTTTTGACTCTTAATACGTGGGTTCGATAATTAAGCAGTGCGACTTTTCTCAGGGTTACTCTCTCCCTTTCTTTTCTTCCTCTCTACCTGCCTGAAAATCCCTCTTCTCCACTTACTCTGCTTGCTTGCTTGCTGCTCCCCCCCCTCCCTTCCTCTTTTCCCTTGCCTCCCTCCCCGTTCCAGTGTCGGACGGTTGCGCTGGAGTCAACAGGCAGCCTTCACAACCAACATGGGGCAACGCAATGCTCAAAACTATAATTAGGAGAGAGAGAGAGAGAGAGAGAGAGAGAGAGAGAGAGAGAGAGAGAGAGAGAGAGAGAGAGAGAGAGAGAGAGAACTCGTTTGCATGATAAAACGGAAACATTTGATCTAAGTGCAGACCATGTTTCTAAGCACGTTACACAAATAAAATGGTAGTCAAGGAAATAACCCGGAAAGAAGTTGCTGCGCCCTCCGGAAAACAGTAGCGATTCGCAGTTGTGTTGGGCTTTGTCAGCGTCCTGCATGGTCTCCTCCTCCTCCTGACAGTCCCGCCGCGGCGCCAAGGCCACCGTCACCCGAGCGGCCCGCCACTCCCTCAGGCGGCACCGCCATCATCACCGCCACTTTTTGCTGCTACTGTTGCCCCTGCTGCCGTGTATTGCTGCTGCACCACGCGGCCGACTCGCTGAGGAACTGTGCGTCAACACCATTGTTCCCACGGGAACGGCGTAAGATCTATGTTTTTACCTTCGAGATCGGTGTATATGAAACTCTTCGCGGATGGTTGGTTTTAGCGTAACTTCTAGTGTTACTTACCAAATGGTTGACTGACTAAACGAATCACTAATTAACTTACACTGACTGACTTACAAATCGCAAGACTTAATATAAGTAAAAGACTAACTGATTGACGGACTGACTGCACGATTGCCTACTGCATGACATGATACTGCATAAAGACTGGTTCTTCCTGCTTACCAAGTCAATCCAACAAGCAATGACCACTCCCTCAAAGAGAAACACCAACAACAACAAACACTTCCCTCCTCCCCACCAGCCAAATGACGCAGAACCATCCACCATCCACAAGCCTACCTCCCTCCTCCACTCCCTCCCTTCCACCGTTAGTTATTCCCGACACGTAGCCGTAAATGCAAAGAATCAACATCGACATGGCCATAAAGTCATGTATCTTGCAGTCTTTCCTCCAGCTACCCCTTACCCCCCTCCTCCCCAACCCTTCCGACCGGTAGCAGCACAAGGCAAGCCAACACGCATTAAAGAACCGGTGGACAAACATGGACGATGACAGAAGCGAAAAAACGACAGCGGTATTTCGCGGGTGACCTTAACGTGGGATGCCAGCGGAGTGTGATCAAGGTGCGTCACATTTCTCAGGTAAGCGGTGGTAACCTTTCCTTACCGCCCCAAACTGCTGCGCCTCCTCCAACCCGTCACATCAAGCCTCCGGAAGGGGCGTGGCAGTGATAAGTAGTGCTGTGTAAGTAATTAGACCGCAATAAATCAACATGTTTTTTTTTTATGGCTGAATAAGGCACTGCATAGAACACGGAATAGGGCGTGAAGGAGACAAAATCAATAGCACCATGTTTCCGAATTATTTTGTGTACGGGAAATTCTTGAGAAAAAATAATAAAAAGTCAAATCAAATACTAAAACTTCCCTTCATTACATAACATCCCCATCACGCCACGCGGACGTAAAACCCCGCATATGGGCGTGAGGAATCGGCAGTTTTGTTGGCTGACGTAACGTATTCCCTTCACTTCCCTTCGCCTAGCCCCTTCTTTCGTCTCCGTCACACACACACACACACACACACACACACACACACACACACACACACACACACACACACACACACACACTCCCCTATACACACACACTCACGGCCACACACAAAGCTCAAAACCAAGATTTCCGGGACTGAGATGATTGAGTCAGACGAAACCTAAAACTCTTTTAAACTCAAACTGTTGTGTCAATTTATAGGTAAACTTACAACGACTGATTAGGCAAAGAAAAATTGTGAAGTGGTTCAGTAGGCAATGTGTGTTTGTGTATGTGTGTGTGTGTATGTGTGTGTGTGTGTGTGTGTGTTAGTGCTATGGCGACACCTCAGCGCAGCAGGAGGTGGACGACAGGAAATGGTCAGCAGGCAGGTAGGCAGGCAGGCAGGTAGGCAGACAAGGAGAAGGATCACCACGAGACACGGAGACACGGACTCTTCCTTAACCACAACCACCACCACAACCATCATCAGTCACCACAACCCTTACCCGCTTCAGCCCTTCCCCTCCACAATCCTCAACTATTACACTTCCCTCTCCAGTCACTTCCTACCCCACCCCCACCCCCGGTACCCACGCTCTTACACTTCCATATCCACTCCCTTTCCACGCTTTCTGATTCTTACGCTCCATTCCCATCACTATCCAAACCCCCCTCTATTTGCCTCCTCCATATCCTCTTCCTACACCGTTACAATCCTCATCACCATCCCCACTCTCTTTAACCCCATTCCTTTCACTATACCCATCCCTTCACCTTGCAACCCACTCACACAACCCCATCTCCACTCCTCTGTCTTTCCCCATCCGCGTCACTGCACCCATCCCCTTCACCCAGCAATCCACTCCTATATCCACGCTTCATGCCATTCCCCATTCACATTGCTATCGCCACTCCCTTCACGCCCAGAGGCTATAATAACGCCACTCCTCTCCTGATGTCATTCGTCCCACCACACGCCGGCCACTCTTTCCCTTCGCTTCCGGCCCATCGTTCCCTCCCCTCCAGTGTCTTGGTGTGGACTCGGCGCTTCGGGCGAGGAGGAAGTGCTAAGAGACGGACACGTGCTGGCGAAGAAAAACGTGCAATTCCACTGAACAAAGAGATAATAAAGGAAGGAGAGAGAGAGAGAGAGAGAGAGAGAGAGAGAGAGAGAGAGAGAGAGAGAGAGAGAGAGAGAGTCAAGTCATTAGTGATGTAAATGATCTCTCATAAATACTCGAAACTTGGCAAGGCTCTCAGTATGCACCTTGATCCCTGGAGGTGACCTTATGTTGCGCGTGGGCTTCGGGGAGAGGAAGAGATAGGAGAGGGATTAGTGTGAGCTTAAGAGCAACTGTTGTAGAAAAATAAACTGATACCTAAAAGAAAGTAAGAGTTGAGAGAAAGAAGACAAATAATAAAGAGAGAGGGCAGATAACTTGTTAGAAGAGAAGCGAAGAAACCACAGCAAGAAAGACTCGAATTGGAGGGACGCAGAGTGAAGAAGACGAAGAAGAAGAAGAAAAAGAAGAAGAAGAGGAGGAAAAAGAAGAAAAAGAGAAAAATAGCAAGCGAAAAAAGAAGCAAAGAAGAGAAAGAAGCAGAAGCAAAAGAAAAAACGAATAGAAAGGAAGTCTTATAATACAAAAAAAAGTGAGATTGGGCCAGACATCACAAAAAAAGAAAATAAATAACAAGCACCAATGAAGACAGGACAAGGAAGCAAGAAACTATCAGCGAAATGAGATGTTAAGAATATGCAGATGACAGGAGTTACCAGCGGCAGGAGTCAGGGAGAATGAGACAGGAAGCAGAGGGTGTAAGGACATGTGTAGGCAGAGTGTGAGGTTCAGGAAGTCCAGTATAAAGAGCAAAGAAGGACAAGGATAAAAAAATAAGAAGACTGATTGCAGGAAGGAACAGGAGAGCGGAAAGACCAGGTAATTGTACGCAGAAGACGGGAAGATAAATGATAAAAGAAATAATGGAAGGGAAATCATAAAGGAAGATGAGACGGGAAAGAACTGCGCGAGAAACCACCAAAGAATGAAAAATAAAAGTGAAGAAAAAAGGAAAAAATCATTGAGTCAGATTGAAGTAGAAGAGAGAGAAGAGCTGAATTTATATACAAACGGAAGACCGAAAGATCGTAGAAATAATGGAAGGGGAATCATAAAGGAAGATGAGACGGGGAAAAAATGCGAGAGAAACACAGAGAATGAAAAATAGAAGTAAAGTAAAAAGGAAAAAAATATTGAGTCAGAGTGACGTAAAAGAGGGAGTAGAGCTAAAATTAAATACAAACGGAAGACGGAAAGATCGTAGAAATAATGCAAGAAATAATGGACGGGAAAAGATTGAGAGAGAAACTTACCAAGGAGAATAAGAAACGGAAAGTGAGGAAGACAAAAATAGTTCAAGATTGAGGTAAAGGAAGAAGAAGGGCTGTGGAGCGTAGTAATAAGGCTTCCCCCTCTCCCTTCCTCCCTTCCCATCCCTCACGCCTTCACCCAACACATGATCTCACCCACTCCATCCCTTCCCATCCCTCACGCCTTCACCCAACCCACGATCTCATCCACTCAAAAAACATGAAAAAAAATCCACAAGCCACGAAAATGTCAACCTCAGAACGTAACTTTCCGTGTAGAGCTTTATTGTATTTCTAGTTAGTTTATTTTTTCTTTCGCGCTCATGAAATTAAACAACATTAGAACAATACAAAATTCACTGAGCCGATATCAGTACATGGTAAAAAGTAACGAGTAAAAAATCAACAACGGGGCAATAAATAACGGTTGTGTTTATTTGTTTTTTTACCTAATAATGAAACCTTATATTGATGGAAGAGGATTAGGAGGAGAGAGCAGATGAAAAGAAGAAAAAGAAGAAGACGAGGGAGAAGAAGAAAAAGAATATGAAGAGGAAAAAGAAAAAGAGGGAGAAAAAGAAGAAGAGGGAGAAGAAGAAAAAGAAGAGGTAGAAGAAAAAGAAGAAGAAGAAGAAGAAGAAGAAGAAGAAGAAAAAGAAGAAGAAAAAAAATAGCAGGCGAAAAAAGAATCAAAGAAGAGAAAAAAGCAGAAGCAGAAAAAACGAAAAAGATAAAGAAAAAAAATGTCCACCGTTATAAAGACGACAAACACGCACACACAAAAAAAATACATATGAAGACTTGCACGCTTTTTTTATTTACTTTTTTCTCTCGGTTTCTTCTTCGCCCTCAGCACCGAGCGAGCGGCCGGGGAAAGGGCCAGAGGTGGTGACGAAACCCGACAGTTTGGCCACACCGATGGAAGGAAAGGCGTTCATTCGGACTGGCTTCTCCCCTTCACCTGTTTTTTTCTCTCACCTTTCACCGTTAGCTCTATTTTTTCACCTTCTTGATCATATTTCACTATCTCCCATACCTCTATTTTTTCCCTTCTTGATCATATTTCGCTATCTCCCATGCCTCTATTTTTCCCCTTCACCTGTTTCTCTCTCACCTTTCACCGTTAGTTCTATTTTTCCCCTTCTTGATCATATTTCACTATCTCCCATGCCTCTATTTTTTCCCCTTCTTAATCATATTTTACTATCTCCCATGCCTCTATTTTTTCCCCCTTCTTGATCATATTTCACTATCTCCCATGCCTGTCATTTTTTTGTTGCAATGCTTCGCTACGTTTCTTTTTTATTTCGACTAAATATTTCGCGATCTCTTTTTTTGGTTTCTGTGACTTTCTTTTTCTCGGGTCTCATTGCTTCTATTCTCATTTCATGTGTTCTCATCCTTCCTCTATCTCATTGTTGTTCGTGTTCGATTTCCCAAACTTCACTTCCCGAATTTCTCTGCTTTCACTAATCATATTTGTACACCCAGAAAAATTACCTACTTATCTATATTGTACAGCGGCATACTACACTTTACACTGATAGCATTTCCTCCTCATACCGTTCGCAGCTCATTCCTTGCATCTACCCTTCAATTTTTCGATTCGCTCGCATGTTTCTATGTCCCTCTTTGTGTGTCTGTCTCCTGTCTTTCTAGCTGACTGACTGGCTGGCTTTAGGTCGTCTCTGACTGTCTGTCTTTTTTCAGTAAGATGTCTGTCTGTCAATATGTCTGTCTGTCTGTCAATATGTCTAGCAGACTGGTTGACTTTCATTGTCTTGCTTTCCCGTCTCCTACAAAGGCAGGACGTGGCTGGCCCGGGTCACGCCTCCACGCTGCCTCTTTTCACTGCTCGCGTCAGGCCTCGGCGCGCAGCGAAAAGCGATCTCAACCTTCCATACGTATCCGCGGATATATAACAGAAACAAAACGTTACCTTCAGGATGCATCCAAGTGAAAACAAAGAACGTTGCTGTCAGTACGTATTCAAGTAAAAACAAAGCCAAGACATCTAAAGGAAAAAAAAATAACCTTCCATAACTCTCTAGGCCAGGTAATTAAGCAGTTGTATTCACTCAGGTAAACACATGCAAACGTTACTTAGAACAGACGGAGCAGAGAGACGAAGTACCAAGCCCTGTGATGGCTGTTCTTATTGTTTTCTTTGCAACTCGTACTGTGTGTGTGTGTGTGTGTGTGTGTGTGTGTGTGTGTGTGTGTGCATGGGAGGAGTCAGGCAGTCAGTCATGCGGCGTCTATTTTATTTTTTTCCCCATTACTACAAAAGCCAGCGACCTTCCCCGCACGAAGCGCCTTAATAGATGGCTTCCCGAGTACTCACGGGGGCTGCCGTGCGTAAACAGGACACGAGTTTCCGGGGTTTTGTTGCAGCGACGAAAACAAAACTGCTTCAAACGAGTCTCCTGTGAAGCAAAATCCGTCAACGCGACATTTTTTTTTTTCTTTTCGCGTTTCTCTGTTAGTAACGCGTGGCATTTTCCAACAGCCACTCTCTCTGCTCTTTATGGTGTCACGCTACAGTAAGTGATCGCTCGCCTTTCTATCAATTAAGTATAACTAATGATAACAATTATTGGATCAATCTAACCATGAACACACACACACACACTCTCTCTCTCTCTCTCTCTCTCTCTCTCTCTCTCTCTCTCTCTCTCTCTCTCTCTCTCTCTCTCTCTCTCTCTCTCTCTCTCTCCATAAATACCCGAACTCAACGACCGCTCACCAACACACCTTACGAAATAGCATCCAACCCACCCTCCTCCTCCTCCTCCCTCTCCTCCTCCTCCTCCTCCTCCTCCTCCTCCTCACCACCATCATCAACAATCCCACGTCTGCCACTCACTCACAACCACCCGATATGTAACACAACCCTTGCAACTCAATCAACCGACATTCTAAACATTAATCAGCAACACCCACGCCGGCACCTTACACCCACGCCCATCACTTAACTGCTCCTCCCCCTCCCTCCGCCTCCTGATCCGGCCTCTCCCTAACGCCCTAACCCCCCCTCCTTCACCCCGTGCCCACCGCTGCCCCGCCCATCTCCTGCAACATAACCTCCTCACCGTGATCTGACCCTCCCCTAAATCTATCATCTGTCGTGAGAGAGAGAGAGAGAGAGAGAGAGAGAGAGAGAGAGAGAGAGAGAGAGAGAGAGAGAGAGAGAATCTAATTAAAATAAGTGATACCTCGGTTTCTCTCCCCTATACCCCTCCTCCCCCCCTCCTTAATGGTGAGAAACTGTTGATTTGCACCCCTGTCATGGTCACACACACACACTCACACACATACACACACACACACACACTCACACACATACACACACACACTATTCATTATCATCATTACTCCCACTATCGTTCTTACCGCCACCAACACCATCACTTTTTCTGACATTTTTTTCACATCCTTCCGATTGGTCTGATTCCGCGGCTCATTATCTTTTAAACTTCTTTCAGACAGTCATTAGTTGTCGCTGGCCTGTCATTACTTGTCCCTACCTTCTTATTTATCGTCGCTAGGAAAAATAAAACCCGTCCCGTTACTTGATAGGTCGTTGTGTTTCGTTTTTTTTAAGCCAAACAAGACATTTTTCATAACGGTCGTCAAAAGTTATCTCAACATTACACGGCGAAGCGTCCGGCATTAGGGAGACATTCCGCTGCACCTCACCTCTACTCATTTCTCTCCCTCCACCATACTACAACCATCTTCTCCCTCCACTATTACCATGACCACCCCCATAAAGCTCTTGAAACGGCGCTTCGGCGGGAGATCAGAGTAATTAACCTGCCATAAAGGTGGAAACGCTGATAAGACTCCGCTCCCCATACCTACCTGCCCTATTTACCTGCGGACCCTCCCTTGTTACAACTCTCCATATATTGTGTTACTTTGCCCACTGTTGCCTCTCCCTCCTTCTGTCTCGCTTTCCCTCAGTTCCTTAACAGGCTCTCCCTTGTTACCTAGTCTTCCCTCATGATGCAGTTCTCCAAGTCCTGTGTCACCTTCCTCCGTCACTTCTCCCTCGACCTTTCTCCCCTTTCCACACTCCCTCCACCTTCCCCTTCCTTCATCATCATCAGCTGAAGCGTGTTACTCTGAACCACGTATCACCATGGCAACTGGTACCTTAGTCAACAATAACTACAACCGTATAACACTTTCACCCTCGTATTCCCTACATGTGTGTGTGTGTGTGTGTGTGTGTGTGTGTGTGTGTGTGTGTGTGTGTGTGTGTGTGTGTGTGTGTGTGTGTGTGTCCTGTTTGCTACTTCTGATAGTTATGCAGATAATAACATTTGTAATGTAAATATCGTTTGTTTGCTTTCTTTATTAATATGCAATGTATGCTGTCACGACTGCAAACGTAAAACTGAATAAAAAAAAATGAAAATTTCTCAAGAACTTAAAAATCCAAGTCAGGAATTTCCATATAGCTAAAGAAAATTAGCATATCGAGGAAATGTACCGACACTGAGCAGCTGATCTCCGGCAGGGGAGCTCGATACTTGCACCCAACTCCACGTGAATAAATCAGTACATTGATTACCACTGTCATGCATCCCAAGGTGAACCTCCTCGCGCCGTGCATCGCTCACCTCATGACTGACGGACTGACTGGCCTCGGCGACTAATACCTGCTCACCACACACACCCCAGGTAGCAGCGGCTAATTAGGGAATGACACCCTGACATGCACATCCAAGGTGAGCCTCCTCGCGCCTGCACTCACCACATGATGACGGACTGAAAGATCCCGTGGACTACCTACTCAACACACCTCCATCAAATCAAACGTGTAATTAAGACGAGGCATTCCACACACCTGCTGCCCTCTTGACCAGCCTCAGTACCCACCCCCCTCACTCCCAGCACCGCACCGCCCCGGCGCTCATGCCATCAATACACTCTCCACCTTCGCCCCGTGAGCACCAAGGCTACTTATTACAACTTTCTTGGCAAAACTTACCTTAGCAATTAGTAGTGCATACACCTCAAGACGAACCACTACATTCAACAAACACTCTCCCACAAAGTAAACAAATTTCAGGCAACAAGTGTCCACGTCATGTAACGACGGAATCTACAAAAAAAGTCTGAGGGGGTGTCAGGCTTGAGGAGCAGCACTACACCACCTCGTGTCACATCACAAGTAGGACTGAAGGGAGAGCGAGACGCCGAGACCCAGACCGAGAATGCTGCTAACGTGGGAATAATCACCGCCGGTCGAGTTACCAGACGCCGCCAGCTGACATTCCTCTCCTGCAGGTCTGACAAGGAGGCGAGGGAGGGGCAGCAGCTGGGTCAGAGTGGAGCCGCCGCACTCATAACACACAATACAGGGGCCCTTCGAGGAGAGGCCGGAGGGCGGGGGCGGCAATTAAGACCACCTGGAGCCATTGTTTAGAGCCAGGTGATGGAGGCGGGGATTTAGCGATAACGCCATCTGGGCCAAACAAGCGAAGTGGATTGAGAACGAAACACATGAGGCTTCGGGTGAATATCGAAGCGGGAAGGCGACGCGACATACTGCCCGATACGAAGAGGAATCGAGTTCATACCACACAAGATCACCTGACTTGATGATGCACGCAGCGGCGACACACGAGACGGGAACAGCTGAACAGGACGCCGCCCCTCCACCGGCGAGCCCTCCACCAGGTGAAACGCGGCACAAATAAAAAAAAGATAATCCCCTCCCTGCCCCGTGTGTCTCGTCCCGGGGCGTGGACCGCTTAGGATCAGCTGCCGTCAATCTGAAACTTGTTACCGCAGCACAAAAGGGACCTCTGACACCCCTCCATTGTACGACACGAACACACTAACCATTACACTGTCATCCACAACGCGCCAAGACACTCTCCGGAGGGACCCTCATGCTACGAACACGTGGTTGTGACTTGCTTTGACGAGGAGATGAGAACACGCCATTTGTGAGTGATGGAGAGGGGGGGAGGGGAGTTAGGGAGAGGGAAAGCAGAAGAGGAGGGAGGAAGTGTGATAGTACAGAATGAGAGGTAGGGAGAAATATGTGAAAGGGTGAGGGAAAACAAAAGTGAAAAAAACAAAGATAGACGTGGGGGAAAAAAATGTTAGAAGGTAGAAATGAAGGAAACGAAATGTAGGGAATATAAGACCAGAGTTAGAGACGGCAGGGAATACACGAAGGAGGAAAAATGGAGAAAGATTAAAAGGAAAATGTAAGCAGGTAGGGATTGAAGAAAGAATGAAAAGAATGGAGACAGACAAGCTATCCAGAACAATCCACCTAACCGACTCCCCCTCCAACGCACTGCAATCAGAACCAGGAAATGGTCGTCTTAATCAGCAGCCCCAAGACCCACCTGTCGCGTTAGCCAGGACGCTACAGGAAGCACTTACGAGCGGGGGCGCGGGTGTGTGAGCGCGTCAGTGTGTGCACGGGATTATCCTGCGAACCAGCCGTGCACCGCCAAGACCCAGCCAAGGTGTTTTAATTGGTCTGTAATGTTGGCTGACGGCCCCCATCCCCCTTGACTGTGTGTGTGTGTGTGTGTGTGTGTGTGTGTGTGTGTGTGTGTGTGTGTGTGTGTGTGTGTGTGTGTGTGTGTGTGTGTGTGTGTGTGTGTGTTTCGTGACTGTTTTTATAGCAATACTTTCATGTTGGGCACTAATATCAGAGGAACAAATTCTTTTTTATAGATAATTCCGTAGGTAACAATGTCTGCCTGAACTAATAACTACGTGTGTGTGTGTGTGTGTGTGTGTGTGTGTGTGTGTGTGTGTGTGTGTGTGTGTGTGTGTGTGTGTGTGTGTTGTGTGTGTGTGTGTGTGTGTGTGTGTGTGTGTGTGTGTGTGTGTGTGTGTGTGTGTGTGTGTGTGTGTTTCTTAGGCATGAATGAGCCCCCAGCGGAGACTCCTCGACCTGTCTTTCCTTCGCCTTTTTTTCTCGCCCGCCGCACACTCTAACGGGATACCAGATTACCTACTCCTGTGGGCGCCGCAGTGTGCCGCCCACGCCCCTCGGCCCTGCCCTGCCCTGCCTGCCCACCTGGCCCACTTCCCGCTCACCAATCACCTGGGCCGAGTGCAGTGCTCCAGGTAAAAGTATAGCCGTGGCCCTGCGTGTGGGAGGCATCCTGGCGCCCGCCGTTCATTCGCCTTGTGACCGGCAAAGGGACGAAGCTTTTGTGTTGCTTTAGATAAATTTATATACCATTTCTAAGGGTAATGGGCGCCTTCATGAACGATTATGGAGTGACTGAAAAACCGCACTTATATACATGAGATATTTGTCATTAATCTTTCCTTTTTATAGTTAGGAAAATGTCGGTGGTCTATTTTATCAACTTCCCGGTCTTTCCTTTCCTCGGTGTTTGGCTTTGCTGTAGAAACCTGGCATCATTTTCCTCTTGTTTTTCGTTATAACATAGATTTACGCGCTTTCTCAAGGGAGAGTATTACAAGGCCGCGTCTAACCGTAATTTGCAGGTGTGGCACTTCGCTACCTTAACTCGAATACCTAATGCTTGCAATCGTAACTCTCTCTCTCTCTCTCTCTCTCTCTCTCTCTCTCTCTCTCTCTCTCTCTCAAACACACACACACACACACACACACACACGTACAAGGACACCTCACCTCTTTCTCCCAATAATAATATTCCTCTCACATGATGGTTTTGTTTTCGATACCTGCACGTGCGTTTACATGGAACCCCGACCCTTAAAGCCTTCAATCTCATGCCCACTCAGGAATCTTGCAAACAGGTTATAATAGAAGGAAATAAATAATGTACACAGACTCAAACATTCATATTCTGTACATCCACTCGCTTGCAGAAGCATGCGCTGTTTTAAATATTCGTTTTTCATTTTTTTTTATTTAAGTTCGTGCGAAGAATAGTTTCAAATGAACATAATAAACGTGTGTGTAAGGGAGACTGGCGTTAGAGGATATTATTTTCCCATACTGTAGTTAACTGCTCCCCACTCCTCCTCCCCTCCTCGTCGCTAACGCACCTCACCTACTCCCTCCCTCAGCCTCCATCATTACCACCCTCACCATTACCTGCACCGAGTTACCTGGGCACGCAGTTCGCCTCGCCTCGAGAAAAAATGTAGGACAAACAACATTCCTGCCTACTCCAGCAAGTCTGGCTGCGCACTGATGACTTCATAGCAACACAAGGAAGCATAGCAGACAATAGCTATAAGAGGAAGACAAAAGGAAAATGCCTGAAGTGAAGGAAAGAAGAAAATAAGACACACTGGAGCTTAACACGAGAAGAAAAGATAATATGTTAAGTGAAGGAAGGAAAAAAAGTATATCAGCTTTACACGAGAAAATCGAAAATATGCACAGAGCGAAGGAAAGAAAAAAAGAAACACAATCTTCACATGATAAAAAAAAAGAGTATACATGAAGTGAAAGAAGAAAAAAAGGAAGTTCACAAATAAACATGAGGAGAAACACAAACATATAGGGGATGAAAAGAGGAAAAGCAAAACATACAACGTTCAAACGAGAAAAAAACGAAAGTATACATGAAATAAAGGAAAGAAAAAAACATACAAGTCTGACCAGAAATAAAAAGAATATACATGAAGTGAAGAAAGAGAAAATAAAAAAATATACAAACTTAGCATGAAAAAAAATACATGAGGTGAAGGGGAGAATAAATAAATAAATAAAAAAACGTTCCCTTCATTTCTTTTATATAGTCCAGCATCCATCAGTTAGCATATACACGGCGCCTCTACTTCACCCTCGGACGTGACGGCATGCCAGGCACCCACCACCACCCCGCGCACCCCCATCACCCCTCACCTCCAGGAACACCTTGAATCGTGCCACAGAATTAACGTTAGCGGCGCAGCATTAACGTCTCCCAGCACCTCGCTTCTCCTCTACATTATCTCTTTGCTCCTCCTATAAGCGCCCTCGTAACACCCTTCTCTGCCCTTATCAATCTTCTTCACTTCTCTTCTCCCACTTCTCCCCCAAACTTCTCCACAGCTGCCTTCATATCTCTCTTCTACATCCTTTTTAACATTTTTATCCGCCCTTCTATCAATCTTCTTTTTCTTTTCTTCTTTTCTCCACTTCTCCCCAAACTCCTCCATAACCGCCTTCCTATCACTTATCTCTCTTCTACATCCTTTTTAACATCTTTATCTGCCCTTCTATCAATCTTCTCTACTTATTTCCCACAACTTCACCCTTCCCTATACTCCTCCTCTAGTCTCTTGCACAAGCTTCCTTTCTTCATCTACGTGCCTGTCACCTTTACCTGTCCTTTTATCACGAATCTTCACTTTTTTATCTCATTCAACCTCTCTTTGCTCTCATTACTTTTTCCACAACATCCTCCTCACCCCTCCTATTCCCTTCTCTCCCATAACCTCTATTTGCCCTCCTAAGCTCCTCCAGAATACCTTCCTCTTCCTCTTCCTCGTCCCTCCTACCTACCCATCCATCTCCTTCCATTTCCCACCTCAGCATCTTTCTTCCTTTCCTTTTTACCTACTAGATCACCCGCTTCCTGACCTTTACTACCTCTTACCAAATACATACATCTTGCTTTCTTCGCCTAACAATGGACCTACCTCCTTATTTTACTCATTTATCTTCCCTCTACTTAGCGCCAGTTTTACAGTCCACTACAGCAAGTTCGCACGCTCCCTAACCAAACACGAAATACCACGAAAATTCCTTGTCTAGTGTTTGGCGTCGATATAAAAAGGAGGAAATTTTAGGAAACTACACGGGAAATTTCTCTAGTATCTGGTATTGAATAGAAATAGCGGATCATTGTGGAGAATATAGTTTGGTTTGGGTGCTTACAATGGCTGGGTTGGACTGTCGAACTGGCCCTCAATCATTTACCGGGCGCACAGAAGTATACTTGCGGCACTGAAGAAGCTCTACACACATCGTCTGCACCTCCCAGTCTCGTGTGGTAAGTGATTCCCGAGCAGTAATTTAGCAACTATGAATGACGTGCTTGAGCTCATTTGCCTGAGTGAGCTCCCACGTTATCGTATGTCATTACCTCTTTAGTCTTCCTCGAACACTGACGTTTATTCTTTTTACACCATATATTCTTTTACCGTCTGGGTCCTCATCTAATTTCATTCTTCTTTCTTCTCCCTTCCCGCCTCCGCCTCTTGTCTTTTTCCTCCTCCTACTCTTCCTTCTCTTTTTCTATATTTTTTTCCCTCCTCCTCCTCCGTAAAACGCTACACGCTATCCGTTATCTATACTCCTCCTTAAACGTAATCACTTTCCCATGATTTCCTTACCTTTTTGAGTCCTCCTCTAATGACTGGCTCACTCACTCTCACCTTTCCTTACCCTCCTCCTCCTCCTCCTCCTGCCTGAACAAGCACGTCCTCCACTTCCCTTCCCACCCTCGACGCTTACCAGATTCCCAGCCATAATTCACGTCCGCCTGGTCATGTTTAGGCGACCGCACTGCACCTCCAGGCCCCGCCCGCCGCGATACACACAACCCGGACAGCTGCCGAGACTTTAAAGGACCTGAGAAAGGGCGCGAAGGGAAGAGGGAGGGTGGGAAGGGAGATGCTGGCTTAGACGAGATGGGAAAGGGGATGTTAGGAAGATATACAAAGGGCAAAGAGCAAGTGAGTGAACAGATAAAAAGGGAGAGGTATAAAAAGGGTAAAAAAAAAATAAGTGATAGGTTGTTAACAAGGACGAGAGCAAAAGGGAAGAATGGGGAAATGTTTGAAGGAGAAAATGTGTAGGGAGCAGGTAGAGGGAAGATAAATGTTAAAATGAGTAAAATAAGGAGGTAGGTCCGTAGTTAGGCGAAGGAAGCAAGATGTATGTATTTGGTAAGAGGGAGTAAGGGTCAGGAAGCGGGTGAGCTAGTAGGTAAAAAGGAAAGGAAGAAAGATGCTGAGGTGGGAAATGGAAGGAGGTGGATGGGTAGGTAGGAGGGACGATACCAAGAAGTAGGTGTTTGGTATAGGAAGTGAGACAGGACCATCATGCAATCAAGTGAAAGGTGACCTGGGGGGCTGTGAGGAGGCAGGTGAGAATGACAGGACAGGTAAAGGTAGGAGAGGTACGTAATAAGACAGATGAAGAGAGGTAGATGGGAAGGTAAGAGGGACGATACCAAGAAGTAGGTGTTTGGTATAGGAAGTGAGAGGTACGCAATAAGATAGATGAGAGTGAAGAGATGCTGAAATTTGTGAAGAGAGGTAGATGGGAAGGTAGGAGGGACGATACCAAGAAGTAGGTGTTTGGTATAGGAAGTGAGAGGTACGCAATAAGATAGATGAAAGTGAAGAGATGCTGAAACTGGTGAAGAGAAGGATGTGAGAGAACAAGGGACAGGCAAAATAAATGCTGGGAGAAGTAGAGAGACAAGAGAAAAAGAGACAGGAAAGAGGAGGGAAACAGGAGACAGACGCAAAGAGGAAGGCTGCCGCCGTGCAGGTGTTGGCGGCGAGGGGCTGAAGGTCACGTAAAGCATGGGACCAGCGGGGAAGGCGGGGAATAATAACAATGCTCGCTCTACTCTCTTTGCTGAAGGTCACTGCCGCACGGACCAGCCACACCCTCGACACAGGACTCGTTAACGTACGCCCCTTTCTCAACAATGCAAGACAGTTAACCGAGGTGAGAGGTCAAGATTATAAATGTAAACGCCATTACTATACCTTATCAACTCCATGCTTTCCCCTCCTGCAACCCATTACTATTACTACTATCGCTGGTACTGCTACTACTACCGCTGCTACTACTGCTACTACTACTACTACTATTTCTACTACTTTGACTACGAATCCAGTCATTGATGATAGTCTTTTAATTAACTGAGAAACGGCATCATAACTTAACCATACCGATTAGTCTAGTTTTTTCTTTTTTTTATTCTGTCGCAACATCGTAGAAAATATGGTGTGAACTTCCCTTGTGTTCTAATTTGTCGTGGGTTGTTACGTCCGCTGGTAAAGAAACGAACAACAGCAATAAGGGGGCGCTTTCTCACGCGGTGTCCCAACGAGGAAAACTCTCCCCTCGCTTCCTCTCCCCCTCTTCACACTCCCGCCCCTCGCCCGTCCCGCAACTGAATAAAATGAAGATTACACGTGATTTTTTTTCTCGGCGTCAGGGTGTTGCCTCGACCTCTGCGCCCGACCCAAGCACGCCGCCGCAGGAGACGCCCACGGCACCTCTACCCTCGCTTACCCACCCACCAGCTCTCTTCCCTTACCTGGACTCCTCTTCTTACCTCAACCTCATCCCATCCTCACCTCCCCTCTCCCCATTCCCTACTCCTAAAACGTCTCATCATTAAAGGATGCTCGTCGCTCATCATTTTCTCCTCCCTTAGTGCCTCCTATCACCCCCTCTGTCGTCCATTTCTGTGATGGTGATGGAGGGGTAAGGGGAGTGCGAGGGGTCAAGCTCTTACCCTCACCCCTCCATCACCTCCCCCTGCTCCTTACAACACCTCCATATGGATGTATAATACCACCATGACTAACCTCTTTTCTGTCCCCACCATCCTCAGTCCTCAGCCTTTTTTCTTCCTCCCTTGCAACCCTCATTACGGCTCCCCTCCCCATTCCTGCGCCTCTCTTCGTACCCTGTGCCTCCTTCTCCCCCCCACCTTTTCCCACTGCACCTCTCAACTTCCCTCACTCCTATATATTTTTCCCTTCCCTGAATTCCTCCTTGCGCCCCTATCTCGTGCCCTGAACCTTACCTCTCCCATTACCTCCCTTCAAAGCTCCCCTCCCCGTCACCACTCCCTTCCCCCTTTCCATGCGCATCAACTTCACTCACACTTACCTTTTTCCCCTTCCCTAAACCTCTCGTAGCGCCCTTCTCTGCTCTCCCATCCCACACTCGCACCCTGAACCTTACCTCTCCCCTCACCCCTCCCTTATCCCCCGTCACAACTCCCCTCCCCGTCCCCTCCCCCTCTTCGGCTGCGCTGCGCCACTGCTGCAGGAAAGTCCCTTCGGTTCAACCACCGGGCGACTCCTGACCTCCCACCACTAGCCAGCCTCGTTGCCCAATACCGACGCTATATAAGGTGTGAGTCTCCCCCCTCTCCTCCTCCTTCTTGCCTTCTCTCCTCGTTCGCCTTCTCCTTCGTCTTAATCTTTGTTATGGTTCTTCGCTCCTTCGTCTCCATGTCTTCGTCCTTCTCGTTTTCTTCGACACAACCTCCATTTCTCATCCTCTTCCACCTCCACCTCATCTCACTTCTCCTTGCCTTACACCGCCTCCTCCTCCTCCTCCTCCTCCACAATGCAATCACGGTACATTCAAGGGAGCAGAGAGCGACAATATATCAGGCGTGGAGGCCCGGCGCACTCAGCAGCAGCACCTTCGCCGTGATCTTCAGGCTGGGAGGCTGATGACACGACAGGCATCTCGGTTCCCTCCCTTGCCATTACTTCTTCCCGTTCTCACTCCCTTCCCTTCACCCCTCCCTTTCCCTCTCCCCTCACCTGTCCGGCCCGCTGCCTGGTGAACCATATCCGCGGCACCTGACTGACTGACCTTGATTTCTTTCCCAACACGTTATAAGGAGGCGAGTTCATGCCCACAAAGGTCAGGGTAAAGGCTGCTATTAGTACATGTGCCGCGTATTCCTGTTCTGCCTCCCCGCGCCAGGTTTTCTTGTTACTTGACAGCGAAAAATTAAAATGTAAAGTTGATTCACTTGTTACTGAGGTAGATTTCCAGGCAGGTCCTTAATTTTGGATTCATTCTCCTTGTTTACTTGTTTATTCATCTCCTCCACTTTCTCCGACTCTCATCCCAAGGCGGGTTTTCTCCTCCCTTTCCGAGGAAGAATTTAAAGAGTATGTTGATTGTTGATATTTTTTCCTGGGATCAACTTTCGGACATGTTCTCAATGATGGTGATTGTTTAACTTGTTTACTCATTCATCGCGTCGACTTTCTCCGTCGTATTTGAGTGACTTTACAATAAAGCAACAGAAAAAGAAAAATGCATTCAACAACACAGTCATGCAAGTCATCACAGAAAATAAGGAATGATATGCTGTGTTTTGACTGCGTGGCCTCACCTCGCATGCACGTCATTCCGTCCCCTCACAACCCTGTCGTCACTATGCACTTCAACAGGCGGGGAAGGGAACATATTTCTATACAAACGCACGGCATCGCATCGTGTACGTGTAAACCTTCAAGCTCATTTCGCGCATCCTTATCCTCTCCTTGTCATTTCTTATTTTTGTCTCCCCAACCTTCACTTAGTCCCTCTGCAGCCTTTTATTTCGAGTCCTGCTTTCACAACCCAGTTTCCCACAGTTCAATTTTCTATGCTGTATTTTCCAGCTATATTTTGTTCCCGGCACGTGTTCTCTCCAGTATATTCATGTCCCGGCGATACGTTCTTTAGTATGCACTCATGTTTCCTACACCGTGTCCAACCACTTGATTAAACGACCCAATAAAGAGCCAGATCAGCAGATAAGGATTAAAAGGCAAAAGTGACATTAACTCGGCAATAATTTCAGTTAACGAGAAAACTTATTGCAACTATCTTCTTAAATCAGTTTGACCTTAAGAATGCATGGCGCAACTAATATCTGCTGTACCGGTAAATAAAAAATGTGAGCAAGTAACATCCGACAGCTGATACAACAAAACCAGGAAGAAACGGCAAACACTCCTCATTAAAGTAATCAGCAACTTGGCAAAGGAAATAATCAAGGCGTTGTAAAGGTACGATGAATATTTTTGTCGCCAGTCTCCTTATCCACATGAACTGTTTAACCACACTATAGTGAAACCAAATTGTCGAGTCCGTTTTGGCGTTGGCTCCCGCGGGTCCATTTCTCTCCTCTGCTCTGCCACACAGTCCCAACACCTATTTTTTTCCTCTCATTTGTTACCTATAGCTTACATATGCGAGGAAGAGGTAGGTGTTGGGACTGTGTGGCAGAGCGGAGGGGAGGAAAGGACCCGCGGAAGCCTACGCCAGACCGGCCTCGACATATTTGGAAGGAGAGTTAGAACGATGTGAAAGACAATAAAGAAAGCAAGTGCAGTACCCCAATCAGCATCTAGGACCTAGGAGAGTTAGTGGAGGACATGTAGCAACGACGACACAGCAAGTGGACGAGAGAGAGAGGCGGGTTGAGCGTCCGCCACACCCACACCGCCACCACCTATATTCCTCCACCTTCACCACCGCCACGCCGACGCCACAACCACGCCCTCACCACCACACTTCCCATCATCACCATCACGCACCTACCTTCCATCCATGTGCCCACCACCATCCCTAAACCACTCCTCCACTACCATCACCACTACCTCCACGCCACAACCACGCCCTCACCACCATCCCCGTCACGCATAGCTACAGCCTCCACACCTGCCTCCACCTCCACCACTACCCCGGAACCACACCCACACCTACCACTGCCACCAATATGACCACCTTATTGCCACAGCCTGACCTACCACTACCACAATTCCTACCACCACACCCTCAGTTAACTAACACCACCACCACCATTCTTACCACCCCCTAATCCACTTCCACCACCACCTTCAGGCCATTCTACACCTACACCTGACGCTAAGGTAAATCCTGGCCGTGCAACATTCACCTAGCAAAAAAATATGTGTAGTTTATCTGTTTGCCTTTTATTTTCCTAAGGCCGGTCTGTCCCTTAGTGCAGGAAGTAAGAGAGGGGAGGAAGGAGGCACCAAGACCCTCCCCACCATTACCCCCTCCACCGCCATCACCCCCCTCCCCTCGTCCTTCCCCGTTCCCCACACCACCACCAGGTATACTCAGGTTAATAGGGTCAGGTGGAGGTAAGTGCAGCAGGTGGAGTGTGGGAGGTCAACACCATCAACCTCCCTACCACCACACACCATCATCTCTCTGCCTCTGCTTCGTGCCCCTCCCAAGCCCCACGATCACCTGCTTAGCCGTTAATTAGCACCGGAAGCACCTGTCTAACGGGCATGAGAAGGATATTGCACCTCAGAAATCTTTAATCTTGAGGTTTGTGATTTTCGTTTTTAGTTTTTTTTCCGACAGTGTATGAAATCAAATAATAACCACAGTATATATAACAATTAGATTTTCCAGGTGTATGTGTGTGTGTGTGTGTGTGTGTGTGTGTGTGTGTGTGTGTGTGTGTGTGTGTGTGTGTGTGTGTGTGTGTGTGTGTGCGCGCGTGTGCGTGTGTGTGTCCTCCCCTTTTTCAAACCACCTAAAATACACATTCGTCTCAACCATCATCTGTGTGCGTGAGGGGGACGAAAAGACCAGGAGGAGAGGGGAACAGAAAGGGGCGGCGCAGCACGATAAAAGTGATGTCTGACGAGGAAAACAAATTGCCGAGTGTGTGGCGCCTGCGGTCTTGCAACAGGAAGCTTCGTGTTTGTGCTGGGGGCGTGGGAGCGGTGGTGAGGGTGGTAGGGGAGGTGGTGGTAGTGGTGGTGGTGTGGCGGTAAGGTTATGGAGGACTGCAGAGTAGTTGGTGGTGGTGTTGGCGTTGTTAGCGGGTGCTTGTGCTTCTGGTGCTGGTGACTTTGAAGTTGTTGTATTTTTCTTATTTTGTTACAGTAAAAGGGGAGACTCGAGGGGCAAAAACAAGGTACAAAAAGTCAGACGAGATGAGGAATAGTGAAAGAAGAAAGAAAACAAGCAAAGGGGAAGAAGTAAACCCCAGGGGAAGGCGAGGAAAAGGAGAGAGACGAAGTAAGGAGAAAGTAAAAGCAAACACATATAATAAAGAGAAGAGAAAGGCAAGTTTAGAAAAGGAGAGTGAAAGGAGAAAGACACAGACCAAAAATAGGACGCTAAGGAAGGTCACACTTAAGAAGAAAAAAAAAGGCAGACAAGGAGGATGGAGGATTACGAAAGCAGGAAGAGAATATAAGAAAAAAGATAAGGCGTAGAAAAAAAAGAACAGTGACAGGAGATAATGGGACAAAGAGTGAAGGATGGAGACAGGGAAAGGAGGGGAAAAAAGAGATAAGAGAGGAAAAGTCACACAAAGATGGAGAGAAAAAAGGAGAGAGAGAGAGAGAGAGAGAGAGAGAGAGAGAGAGAGAGAGAGAGAGAGAGAGAGAGAGAGAGAGAGAGAGAGAGAGAGAGAGAGAGAGAGAGAGAGAGAGAGAGAGAGAGAGAGAGAGAGAGAGAGAGAGAAAGAAAGAAAGAAAGAAAGAAAGAAAGAAAGAAAGAAAAGAGAGAAAGAAAGAAAGAAAGAAAGAAAGAAAGAGAGAGAGATAGAAAGAAAAAAACGAAAAAAAAGAAAGAAAATGATGAAAAACGAAGAAATTGAGATCCAAAACTTAAAAAAACAAAGACAATGGCTGAAGAAACTTTGTCTTAGGAGTGAGGAAACAAGAAGGTAAATAGACTAAGGAAGGACAGCAGCCATTGTAACAAGAGCGGCCTCCAGCACCTCGCGGCCACCACACCTGTGAAAACCGCCTCACGGGAGCACCGGCGTGGCAGGTAAACAATCGCACCTCACATTTTTCCACTAAACTTTTATCACGAAGACAATCAAAGCAGCAAACGGTAAACTTCCGCCACACACACACACACACACACACACACACACACACACACACACACACACACACGTATATTAACAACAGGAAGTCATGAATCACCGTCTTATCCTCTGCATACATTATGGTGAGAGGGAAAGTTACACTCTTCTCACAACATTACCGCACACAAAAATAGATAATTAAGACGCTCATAAATAACCACTGATGGGAAAGAAAACGCACTCACACACAAAAAAACTGCTCGGAAGTATCTGGGAAAACACAAAACAAAAGGAAAAATAAATAAACGAGAGACAGACAGCAAACAATCAACAATAAACGTAGGAATAAAATTAAGGTTCAGGTATGTTAAGTTGTATTGTTGTCAAGGGATCTTAAGCACCACTCCCCTCAAGGTTGAGAGAGAGAGAGAGAGAGAGAGAGAGAGAGAGAGAGAGAGAGAGAGAGAGAGAGAGAGAGAGAGAGAGAGAGAGAGAGAGAGAGAGAGAGAGAGAGAGAGAGAGAGAGAGAGAGAGAGAGAGAGAGAGAGAGAGAGAGAGAGAGAGAGAGAGAGAGAGAGAGAGAGAGAGAGAGAGAGAGAGAGAGAGAGGACTACCAGGTGAAGGCTACTTACTGCTCTACTCTTTATATTATTATTATTATTATTATTATTATTATTATTATTATTATTATTATTATTATTATCATTATTATTGTTATTATTATTATTGTAGTAGAAGTAGCAGTAGCAGTAGTAGTAGTAGTAGTAGCAGTAATAGTAGTAGTAGTAGTAGTAGTAGTAAATGAGGTAGTGAATGTGGTAGTGATGGTGACAATGGAGGTGCGGTGGTAATGGTGGTGGTATTAGTTGTGGTGTTCGTGGTGGTGGTGTTGGTGTTGAAGGCAGTGTCGGTGGCGCTGTTAGTGTTGATAGTTGTGGTGGTGGTGGTGGTGGCAGTGATGGTGTTGGAGGTGGTGGTGGTGGTAGGGGTGGTGGTAATGGTGATGGTGGTAGTGGTGTTGAGGGCAGTGATGGTGTTGGAGGTGGTGGTGGTGGTGGTGGTGGTGGTGTTGAGGGCAGAGATGGTGTTGGAGGTGGAGGTGGTACCGTGGTGGTGGTGGTGATGATGGTGATGGTGGTGGTGGTGTTGTGGGCAGTGATGGTGTTGGAGGTGGTGGTGGTGGTGATGGTGATGGTGGTGGTGTTGAGGGCAGTGATGGTGTTGGAGGTGGGGGTGGTGGTGGTGTTGAGGGCAGTGATGGTGTTGGAGGTGGTGGTGTTGTTGAGGGCAATGATGGTGTTGGAGGTGGTGGTGGTGGTGGTGTTGAGGGCAGTGATGGTGTTGGAGGTGGTGGTGGTGGTGGTGGTGGTGGTGGTGTTGAGGGCAGTGATGGTGATGGTGGTGGTGGTGGTGGTGGTGGTGTTGAGGGCAGTGGTGGTGGTGGTGGTGTCCTCTCAGCACCTCCCGGGCGAGAAAGTCAGTGCCTTGCCCTCCAACGCAGCATTCCTCTCATTCCTCCAGCCCCCTTTTCTCTCCCCTCCTCTCTCTCTTCTCCAGGCTCTCCCCATCCGACCCTTCCCTTCCTCGTCCTTTTCCTCAATTACTTATATTCCCTCTATTTCCATCCGGCGAAGTATCCTGGTAGTTCCCTTGATATTTACTCTTTGTTTTTTGTTTGCTTTTTCTTTTCTTCACACCCCTCATCCTGCACCTCCCTCCAGTCCTGCCCACTTTCCCCACAACCTTCCAACTCTCCCCTCTGGTATGTCTTTTCCCCCTGCTTGCACACTGTATGAACCCACCTGCTGCCGTTTACCTGTGTACCTGTTCACATCCTACAAAATCCCCGGTATATTGTCTTTCTACCTGCTTTACCTCCTGCACATACAGCCCTAACCATATCTGTAGTAGCTATATCTCTTCATTTATATATACACCTGCACCCACAACTCAACTGTGTACCTTTATTTTACACTTTCACCTGTACTTAACTGATTATACTTCTCATTATCCTATACCCATACTTCGTCCCCTGCTCTTATTTCCCTTCCCTCACCCTATTTCCTAACCTAACCTATCCTAACCTAACCTAAACACTGAACTGATGTGTGGGCGAGATATCTCCACATACACACCCACACACACAGAGACACACACCGATGCCAAAACATGTCCCTGATTCGGCTCGGCGCACGTATCTTACTCTAATCTCGGCATTTTCCCGGCGAACCCTCACGCAGCAGGAACATGAAGGACCACCACCATCACCACCACCACCACCACCACCATCACCACCAACACCAACACCATCACCAAGACCCTCGCTGCCGCCGCCGCCACCACCATCTTCGTCACCACCTTCCCGTCGAGATATT
>NC_066512.1:13715535-13738035 GCF_024679095.1 Eriocheir sinensis | reverse complement strand
GGTGAGGAGGAGGAGGAGATGAGGAAGGAGAGGAGGAGGAGGAGGAGGAGGAGGAGGAGGAGGAGCAATGGTTCGTTGGAGGGGAAAAGAGCTGCAGCCTCTCCACCTGTCCTCTTATTTAAGGGTCTAGACACGCAGACGCGAATCGGTGCCCGTTGCTGATGTGGCCTTGACTCCCTGACGCCACCCACACCTGCTCGTAGCGCTACACCTGCTCTCGATGTGGGTACTTTGTGTGGCTTCGTCTTTTTCACGATCGATGGGGCTAAAATAGTTTGAGTTTTTCTTTTTCTCTACAGTATATTATTATCCCGACTCTCTCTCTCTCTCTCTCTCTGGAACAATGTGATGCTGCCTCGTAAATCAAGTTAGGTAATCATCGTACCCACCCCTTGACAGGTTGTTGTTGTTGTTGTTGTTGTTGTTGTCATCAGTGGTGGTGGTGGTGGTGTTATATTACATCTAGCTTTTTTTTCTTTTTTATTCTACCCTTTTCAGGTGGAAGGGAACGTCACCCAAAATGGACTCCCTCTCTTGAGTCTCACTACTTCATCGCTAAGTGTTCCTCGCCCCGCCAGGTGTGAGGTGGCGGGGCAGGTGAGGAAGACCCGGCACCTTGCGACTCACCTTGGGCGCCAGACGACCCTTCTTACAGGTAATCGACCTTCCGACCAACCAGCGCCCGCGGAAGGGAGTGCGCGACGGCGGCCGGAGGGTGTAGCACGGTGGCTGGGGCTGCCCGATGACCAGCGTACCCTCGGAATAACCAACCACCTCCACCCCCACACCTCCTCCTTCCTTTCCCATATCTTCCACAGCTCTTTTTATTAATCAAAAGTATAGTAAGAAGAAGTGGTTTAGTAGATCAGGTACAGTGAGGGAAAGGAAAGACAGTAGGAGTGAACAGCTGTATGGTGTAGGTTTGTTAATTGTTCTACGGTACGAATTGTTTATCAGGCACCTTATTTGTATACCCCCGACGTGCTGGGGAGTATGTTTCATTTATATCACTCCCCATCAACCGCCCATGGTTCAGACAGATGCATTAACGAACATCAATCCTCTCCTCCTCCTCCTCCTTTCTCTTCTTCACCCACAGCTTTTCTTTATCATTTTTCTCCTTCTCCGTAAATGACACCAACAGAAGCATCACCCAACACCAGCCCTATCCACCCCCGCCCCCCCTCTCCTCTCTTTTCTTCACTCATCTCCACAGCCTTTTTATATATTGCTCCTTCTCCGCCCATATCACCGACCTCTCCACCCCCTCCTCCTTTCTTTTATTCACCCATGCATATCCATAGCTCATCTTTTATATTGTTTCTCCCCCACCGCTCAGGATACCTCTCCTCTTCTCCTCCCTTCTCCGTGTATTGAACCACCTGAGGGCCATTCATTTCGCCTCCTCTCTAATTGCTGCGGTAATTAAACGGCTCACCACTGTTATCTCTCTCGCCTAATTACTGGAGGGACCAATTTGCTCCTCACGCTGTCTTTACTCACGTCGACTTTCCGCTCTTACCGAACCTGAACGCTCTTTTTTTATTTCTTGCTCTGCGCTTATTAGTCTCGTATTTTATCCTTAATTAGCGTTCCGTTGCGTGGTCTGCTCCCTGCCTCTCCCCGTATCCCTTTACTCCACTGTACTTACTCTTTCCTTTCTCATTCCCTCCTTCCATCACTCATCGTCTTACTCTCATCCTCTCTCTCCTTCCCTTCCTGCCGGTCTCTATTCCTGCCATCTTTCGTCCATCAACTCTTCCTCTCTATACCCCTTCCCTTTATCTATACTTCTTACCCCATTTCATCATTCCCTTTATCACTCTCCTCTCCCTCTACTCCTTTCTTTCTCCACCCCTCACCCGGCTTTCGCTCCACCAACCACCCACTTATACCTCCACGTAAGGGAAGGAGCAATGATGGGCGTTGCTCCCGGGGCAAAGATTAATGATGCCGCGCGGAGCTTCTTCCCTACAAAAAACAGCGCTATGCAGTACGATGTGGTTGGTCCGCCCAATCCCCCTACCCTCCCTCTCCCGGCCGCCAGGCATACGTCCGCGGCGGGTCACTGTGCCCACACGACCATACTGACACACTTTTCCAGGTGGGTCAGGCACGGACGCCCCTGTCCGCCTACCTGCCTTCCCGCCCTCTCTTCATTCCAGCTGGCCCGCGCTGCCCGTCTGTTTGCCCTCCCCTCGCCCTTCATCCGGCCTCGACCACCGCTAACCGGACTCGCTTCCACCCGTTAGTATCACCACCACCCACACCATCACCACAAACCCGCACCACCACCACCACCCATGCCCCAGATCAGTACACCATTGTCCACCCAACACCAAAATCAAAATTACTGTCTGTAGTACACACCTTCCCGTCCACCCGTTAGCCACCACCACCATCACCACCCACACCACCACAAACCGGCACCACCACCACCACTTCCACCCACACCACAGACCGGTCCACCCTCGTCCACCCACCACCAATATCAAAACCACGGACTCATGTAAACAGCGCCTTCCCTCCACCTCCCCTACCTGCATGACAACACCTGTGAGGATGCTGTCTCTCTACTACCGTTATGCTCCCTTCCGCTTTCACTTCGCCCCTAACGGTCAGTCCCAAGTGGCCCCATTGGGAGTTTTAGCACTATTTAAATGAAGTCCATCGAGTATCACAATGTAAAAAACGAAATACCGCTAACTCATCCAGGCGCAAAAAAAAAAAAAAAAAAAAAAAAAAAAAAACCAGACCAGACCACACGTGACTGCCATTATACACAACATTACAACTACTCTCACCACAACCATGTATATACCCTTTTCAACCACCTACACCACAACCACCTACCATAAAACCAACCATATTACACAACACCACATCAACAACAAAAACAGCATTATTAGCTAACTAAACACTATCCCAACCCTAATCAGTACCCCACAAAACACACACACACACACACACACACACACACACACACACACACACACACACACACACACACACACACACACACACACAACTGTTGTATCGAATGGTCCACTAAACACATGACGTCTTAGTTATCGCGCCCCAACACGAAAGGATGAACTGGAAAAACAGGAATGCGTGAAAAATTGGATGAGGAATGAGGATGAGATCGGAGACTACGAGAGCAGGAGAAGGAGGACGAGGAGAGGGAGGAGGAGGGGGAGAAAGAAGAAGAGTAAAAGGTCACGGATACCTGTGATTACCCCGTCAAAAGGTAGGACAGCCCTTAATTGTTACACCTCACGACCTGGGGAGGACCGGAGGAGGAGATTAAGAAGAAAGTCTGGGGGCCACGATTAACCGACCGGCCGGAGCGCATGAAGAATGGACCGTAAGAAAGAAGTAAGGCCTGAGGGTGGAAAAAAAAATATCACCACCACTAAATCATGTTTTCTCTGACTCAGTGTATTTTACGAGAAGACTTAATTAGTACGTTGAGAGTGGAGGAGCAATATGTTAAAAAGAATTGGGATCGTGAAGACAGGATTAAAAAGAGAAGCCATGGTAAGGAACAAGAAATTGCTAGGGAAAGATATGCAAGAGATAGTAAACAAGTAAAAGAGAAGGAGAGAGGAAAACAAGGAGGAGGGTTGAGGAGGGAAATGGAAGAAGTTTATGATAAGGAAAGGGAGGAGACGACAAGAAAATGAAAGAATGAAAGAGGTAAGGAATGGAAGGATTATGGAAAGCAAGGGAGAGAAAAGGAGATAATGACATGCAAATTACAGGTAGGAGAAGACAAAGAATATGCTAAAGAGGGGAGAATAAGAGAAGAGAAAGAAAGTAAAGAAGAAAAAGGAGATAATGAAATAAGAAAGAAGATTAAGAGTATCACGCTAGCTACTTGCTCACAAACCTACAAATACGATCATGATAATAAAGAAAAGGGAGGAAAGGAAGAAAATGTTATGTAGATTAGAGATAAGAAGCGCAGGAAATAATACGGAAAATAGGAGAAAAAAGCAAGATATGGGAGAGTAAATAAAAACTGAATAGTGCCCCGGTTAATATCAGGGGAGAGAAACCCAAAAGGAGGGAGGAAGGGACAGGTAAGGGAAGAGAAGAGGCCATGAGAGACAGGGACAGGTAAGGCAAGGAGGAAAATTAAGAGGAGGGCAGGAAACAATAAGGAAAATAAAAGAAAAATAGAAAACATGGAAAAGCAAATTAAAACGGAATAATAGAAAAAAAGTAAGAGGAAAATAAAAAGAAGTGCAGGGGAGAATATGGAAAAGAGAAAAAAAGAAAGAAAATAAGAGAAGGTAAATAAAAAAATGGGAGAAAAGAAAAAAAGTAAGAGGAAAATAAAAAGAAGTGCAGGGGAGAATATGGAAAAGAGAAAAAAATAAAGAAAATAAGAGAAGGTAAATAAAAAAAAATGGAAGAAAAGAAAAAAGTAAGAGGATGATTAAGGGGAGGACGCCAGCTACCTATTCGTAAATCTGAGGATGTCACGTGCGGGGCAACGAGAAAGAAAAAAAGGAGAATCCAGCCAGTCACTCTCAAGGCGACGGTACAGCTGCATTAATTAGTGTTTCCCCGCGGCCCTGAGGTGTGCGTTTAACCTCCATTCCCTGACCCTCCCTCTCCCCTCCCCTGCCCCTGCTTCCCTTCCCAATACACACACACACACACACACACACACACACACACACACACACACACACACACACACACCTCCCTCATGGCTACCCGTTTTACACCTGCATGCCTCGTGAATTTCTGCCTAGCTCGCCTTAACACCAAGATCTGTTAATACACTAGTCTATCCTTATGCACTATTTCCTTATTTTCTCTCACCATCTTGTCCACTATTACCTGCTATTACTATCTACCGTCTTTTCTACTTTACCTGCTATTACTTTCTACAATTGCTATTCTACTATTTCTACCGTTTTTTTTCTGTCTGTTATCTTTTATCTGTTATTTTTCACTACGTCTTCCATTTCGTCTTTGCCTATATCTGCGTCTCATCACAGCGTCTTCTCAACCACCTCCACCACCACCACAACCAACAACAACAACATCAATACTAGAAACGTAATCTGGTTATTATTCATCAGCGAGTTCGTTGCCCCGTATCTCCCTCTTCCCCCTCCACCCCCTTCCTCCCCTCTCGTCCCCAGCAGCAACACGCATCTCCCTCCCCTCCCTCTCCTCTTTATTATCCTCCTCCTTCTTCCCTCTCCCATTCCTTCTTCGTTCATTTTCTTTCCTCTCTTATTTCGCTCCATTTACTTTTCAGCCCTCTCTTATTCTCCTCCTCTTTCTTCTCTTCCTTTCTCTTTATATTTCTCCTTCCTTCTTCTTTCCCTTCCTCTTCCCTTTTCCCGTTATTCCTCTTTTCCTTTTCTTTTCCCTTTCCTCTTCTTTTTTTTCCTCTTAGTCCTCTTTCCTCTGTCCCCCTCTTTCTCTTTCACTTTCTACTCCATCCACTTCTCACTCTCCCACTCACCCTCTCATCTCCTCTCCACATCCTCCCCTCCCGGTCACCACAACACAACACAACACCAGCCCCTGAACCGCTCGCCGCCCACACTCCCCGCCCCCTCCCACGCCCATGCCACGCAGCCTCCCGTGCACCGTTGAGAGGGATCAGTAACCCTGCATGCCCTCACCTGGTATCCGATTTATCACCTGCATGTGTTTTAAGACAGGTAACATAACCCTTCATGCCCTCACCTCCTCCTAGATTTGTCATCTGCATGTTCCCTCCAAGCCGCCAAGTGTGTTCAGACAGGTAACACAACCCTCACCAGGTGTGTTCAGACAGGTAACGTAACCCTGCGTGTCCTCCCGTGGTACTCGATTTGTTACCTGTACGTTGTCCTTCAAGTCACCAGGAGTGCCCAGACAGGTAACATAACCTTTCATGCTCTCTCCTGGTACCCGTCATGTCACCTGTATGTTGCCCTTCAGGCCGCCAAGTATGCTCAGACAGGTACATAGTCACCTGTATAACCCCTGAAGTGAGCAAACCTTTCCATAAGCCACGCATGCTCGACCCTCGCCGAACCTTCAGGACGGCCACGTGGGGGTGAGGCGCACCGTGGAGGGTGTCAATGATTCCTCTCCGTACCTCTAACACCGTAAGAGGTCACCACTCACCTCGTCATGCCTCAGAAAACAGCACATTAAGTATACAGGTATTCCCTTTCATACAGCTCCCAAGGTATTGTTGTTGATGCTGCCTGCGAGTGTAGCCCAGCCGAAGACGCGTTAAGGCATGAGGAGGAGACCAGAGGAGGAAGGGATCACCATGATGCATGAGGGAGGGCTTGTAGGACGCATGACAGTGAACGGAGTAACAGAAAATCATGAGACAGGCGAATGTGAATCAGACAAAGGCGTGCAAAAGCAATTCCTACCTGCACGACTGTCATGAGGAGGGAAGATTATGGAAGAACCGACATCAAGAAAACGATCAGGGAGGGCAGGTAGGAAGCATGACACGGACGCACGGACGCTTGAGTCCAAAAAAAATAAGTCACTCCGCGCCATTGGTGTCCCTACAGGCTAAAAATGCACCTCCTGCCAATCAGGCAGGTGTGTGGGATGTCTGGCGCCTTTCGCAGGTCGCCCAGGGAAGGAAACACGGCCACACGGACTAAATCGGGCAGGTAAAATATGCAGGTGATAAATTTTCGTGGCACCCTATCGCTTAAGTCCAGTCACTGCGTCAGCTTCAAAGGGGAAGGGGAGGCGGAGAATGGAGGGGTGCAAGGGAAAGGGAGGCGATATCAGAGGAGGATGGGGAGGGGAAGATGTGGCGAAGGAGAAGGGGAAGGAAGAGTAACAGAAAAGGGGTAAAAGGGGAAGGAGAGTGGAGGGGAAGGGAAGGGAAGGGAAGGTATAGAGAGGGAGCAGAAAAAGGAAAAGAGGTAGAGTAGGGAAGGAGAGAGAAGAGAAAAGGGAGAGAAGAAAAATAAAAGAGGAAGAGTAGAGGAGGAGATAAAAAGGAGAAAGGGGAGGGGAGAGGGAGAATGGGAAGGGGAAAAGGGGTCTGAATCTGCCATCACCTGAAGCAAGATGCCCCGGTTAATGGTAGCAGGGGAGAGAAAGGCAAAAGGGGGGAGGAAGGGACAGGTAAGGGAAGAGAAGAGGGCATGAGAGACAGGGACAGGTAAGGCAAGGAGGAATGAAAGGGTAGGGAGGGCGGGAAGGGTCCGACACGAGGAGGGAGGAGGGCATGGGGAAGAAAGGGGGGCATAGGGTGGGAGGGTGGGATAGGAAACAAAAGAGGGAGAGGAAGGATAAAAAACGAGGGTCAAAGGGGGACGGGGAGGAGGGGGATCAGTTTAGGAAATACTTCAATGAGAAACCTGTTTTTTTTCTTTTTATGACTGCGTGAGTGCGTGGTGGGGGTGCGTGATGAAGGCAATGGTGCTCTGATAACACACCTAATGCGAACCTTGATAGAGGTAAGAAAATTATTCCATGGCGGCAAAAAACTAATACTCGTCCTAATACAACGAATGAACGTCACACGACAATGAAATAAAAAAGTCAGGGCAATGAACCTTCCACTCACAAACAAACAAACAAAAAATAACGATCTCGTAATAACAGCCTGATAAGAGTGGCGCCATCTCCCAACACTTGCATCCCTCCCACTCCCTGTGTGTGTGTGTGTGTGTGTGTGTGTGTGTGTGTGTGTGTGTGTGTGTGTGTGTGTGTGTGTGTGTGTGTGAACATTCAACACGAGCCCTTCCACATACCCCTTACTCGTATATACACGCAAAAAACACATATTACAATCAATTTTATCTATGAAATCTATAAATCAAAACTTAAACCAAGAAAAAGGCGCGTACGTATTGTCTGTATCCTTATATATAAAGTCCCATAGACTAAAGTATGTACGAACAAATGTTTTTCTCACAATCAGACACAACCCAAATCCACTACCAAAACAAAACTCTAAGAAGCAGAAGCTCTTGTCGGTATATTCTCAGACGCCCTCTGCCTCTCACGTCAACAAATTTCAAAGGCAAAACAGATCAATCGAGTTCTAACGTGTTCTTCAGGTTCATGGTACGGAAGAATGGTCAAACTACCAGCAGAGTAAAAAAAACTACCCTTGAAAATGCCCAAAACTCCGACGAAAGCCTTGTTAAGTATGTGTACAGTACATGAGCGCCGAAATGTTTAGGAATATGACCATAACACCTTTCGCACCACCTTAAAACCAACAGGAATTGAGTTTTCTTCCCCTCTTCACCTTTATGTCCTCTCCGCCTTCCTTCTACTATTAAAACATTAGCAAGTAAGTACTCACCTTATCGGCGCCCTCGGTCAGCTCCAGGCAGCGGAACTCCAGCAGGTCGGCGTGGTCCCTTGTGTCCTGCAGCTCCTCCCGCAGTGTTGCCGCCTCAGCCTCCAGCTCGAGCACCTTCGCCGAGAGCCACAACGCCGCCGCCCCGTCTGCCAGTACACCAACAGCAGGTTAATAAGGTATTAACAGTCAAGGTGTCTTAAGTTAACTCAAGGTGTGGGTAGGTAAGTGCTTGGGGAAGTAAGTATTGACAGTCGAGTATGGCAGGTTTTGGGTTGGATAAAATTATGAATATAAGGTTTCGTTTAGATTATTCTGCACCTTTTCGCCAGCACTGATTAAGCCTGTAGTCTATTTGATTAATTCATATACAAGAAAGTTAAGAGTCAGAGCGAGTCGGTTCGAACTCCATTCCCGCTGCGTGACGTAAACAAAGGTATCTGGTATTAATCTCCAACCCACAACCGTAAAACATGGACCATGATATAATATGGACTAAAATGAACTACCCCTGTATCATACTGTGTACATACTATGATATGGATCATTATAAACACACACACACACACACACACACACACACACACACACACACACACATTATATTATTGTGTGCCTTTACCCGTATACTACATTCTAGTACAGTAAATACATGCTTGATTTTTTTTCAGACTTCTCTCTTATGCACACAGACATATAGCTACATGTTCATGGATAAAGGGAGGTCAAGTCTCGCTAATCTCAAGATATGGCTATATAAAAGATATCTGTGGATTGCCATTTCATTCACCCCTTACTTTATTTATCAAAAAGATAAATAAAACAAAGAAATTTTTAAGAAAAAAGGAAGGGGAATGGCAGATTGCCTTTAACCCCCCAGCTGACGACGTACTGCATAATCCTACATGTTCCCCTTCTGTCTATAAACCTATGTGTATTTCATTCATTTACTTTATCAAGCCCCGCAAAGAATACCTAAATACATTTCCCACAAATACTAGATGATAATAAAGCCCACACTTGCCACGACTCGACGCATGCTGCCGTAACAACATAATAACCATCAAAGCAACAGTACATGCCCGGACGCACCTCTGCCCTGGTATTCCGGCGTGGAAGACGTGTGCGCCGCAGTGGAGGCCAGCAGCTGGTAGGACTTCTGCAGCCCCTGGTGCTCCCGTGACAGCAAGGCGTACTGGGCGGCCATCTCCTCGGCGGGGATCTGAGGACACACGGCCAGCGTTAAACATTAGTCACCCATGCAGGCGTTTTCTTTCAAGCCGCTCCTCAGAAAACGGTATTAAGGCGTTCACTTTAATATTCCATGTTTTCTTTACGAGATGAACATCAATGAGGAAATACTTAGATATACATAAATAAATATACGATTCATACTATCAATATATCTAAAATACAATAAGCTAAAAGAAATGCATTTTTATATGTAGATTAAGTTCATTAGAAGCAGCTAAATTGATAAAAATACAAGGATAATTACAAGACAATCAGGATTCACATTAACGACATTGTAGCTGTAACAAAGGAAATAAAAAAAATTTATACAGGAGAGAGAGGCAAGGAAGGGGGTGAAGAACTAATCGCATGAGTGGCGTAGTCTCCCTTTAAGGCGAAGAGAGTGTGTGGAGGTGTAGGAGAAAATGGGACGGAGATGACGTCACTTATTGGCTGACTAAGGTGGGGAGAGAGAGAGAGAGAGAGAGAGAGAGAGAGAGAGAGAGAGAGAGAGAGAGAGAGAGAGAGAGAGAGAGAGCAACATAACACAGAAGAAAATATCATAAAATATAAATAATAAACAATGTTAATCCCCGGACATGAAATCATAACTAGTTTTAACATATTAAATTAGGTCCGCTGTTTCGTGATAATTGTTTTCTCCTGATACTCATTCACGTAAATATAAATTTTCAAAACCTTGCCTGCTTCTTGCTTTCCTCCTTTCCATTATTTTTTTTTTGTGTGTTAATATTCAGTTTAAGAAAGCATCGATCTTCTGTATTATTTTCCATCTTCCATATTCTATCATGTCATACATACATATTTTACAGGCATAACGGAATATTTAATCAGAATTATTTTATTTTTTTCATTCCCAAAATTACAATATTTACAGAAAATAATGAAGCTCCCCTTTCCCTTTCCGAAGTTGTTTATGGTTAAGAAACATTTTTCTTTTCCTCTTCAGTCCCTCTTCCAGGCATCATCGACATTTACTTTGCTGCCATATATTCCTTTCGCTGGCTACTTTCAATCCCTTCATGACCAAACCGACTTAATGGAAGCTTTAAGAAGATGCGAGCTTATATTCCACACGCTTCATTTCCTCGCAAGTCTTTGTTCCCACTTGTTTGCCAACTACTGTGGCGGTGACTGGGCAGATAAAAAGAGGAAAGAAGCCATGCGTTAAGGAAAATGGAAAGTGGTAAGGCCACATACCACAAAAAAGACTAGTGTAACACCATAAATAAGGGGAAGGGGACCAAAACAATAGGGGAAAAAATGAGGTGACCTTTAAAAAATATTACAGGAAAAAAAACGTCTAGGTATGTCAACGAAAAAGGAGGCAAATGGGAAAAAAATATATAAAGAAAACATAAAAAATACCTTGGAGGACAAAAAAAAGGAACATTCATGAAAAAAAGACAAAGAAGGAGAGGAAAACGAAGCACCAATGATCAAAGAAGATAATGGACAATCTTTTACACACACAAAACAAAAACCTACAAAAACAAGTTACAAGCTAAACAATGAACCAACAAACTAACTAACTAACGTAACTTACCTCAGGCCAGGCGATTTCCTCATTGGCGTTTGTGTCAGGCGTGGAGAACAATGAGGGCGTGGACGTGCTGTACATGGGCGTGTGCGTGGGCGTCTCCTCAAAGGCGAAGGGCTGGTGGGGGGGCGTGGTCTCCGTGGGCGAGGACGAGGATGAGGACGTGGAGGCCGAGGAGGAGCACTCGTCGTCGCTAGTCTGCTCCATGACGGTGGGCAGCTCTGACACCTGAGGAGCAGACACACCTGAGTTAAGCACACCTGCACACACCCACCTAAATCAGTGCTTTCAATTACTTTAAATACTACAAGTGTGCGTGTTATCTCTCTCTCTCTCTCTCTCTCTCTCTCTCTCTCTCTCTCTCTCTCTCTCTCTCTCTCTCTCTCTCTCTCTCTCTCTCTCTCTCTCAAACACACACACACACACACACACACACACACACACACACAAACACACGAGACACGCTCCTCGTGTTAACTGGTTAACGAAGAACAACTAATGATCACGCGAAACTAATTGTGGGAATATATTAGTTAGGAGGAAGAGGAGGAGGAGGAGGAGGTGGAGGAGGAGGTGAAGAAGCAGGAGGAGGAGGAGGAGGAGGAGGAGGAGGAGGAGGAGGAGGTGGAGAAGGAGGAGAAGGAAACGATGAAAGAAGTCGTTAGAAAACCGTAGATTATTCCTTCATTTTACCATCATAACATTAATTCACATATCGAGTTGTGAGTGAGGTAAACTGAAGCCTGTATAAGCCACTGGTACTGTTACTTGCTGATGGGGTTCATGTCACATCTCTCAGCATCTCTCTTCCCCCGGGCATAAGGCTTGAGGCGGAAACGAAACGGCAAACCGGTCGTGGAGGGGAAAAAGAAAAGGGGGGGTCGGGGGGGTTGAAGGGGCAGGGGGAGGGGGGGATTAAAAGCAGCATCTGGGGTTATAGCTGGTGTGGTGGTTATGCTGGTGGTAGTGCTGGTGTTGGTGGTCTCGATAATGTTGATGATGAAAGAAAGAGAAAGAAAACATAGAACAAATGAGAGAAAGAGGCAAATAACAGAAAGAATTATGCAAGTGGGTTAAAAACTATATAACAATGACTAGCTGCTCTGCCTGTAAACCGTAATTTTAGAGAGCTTGATCACCTTAATTTTGCTGTCATTTTCCTGCTTTACCAGTTTATTACCACTGCCCTTAACTTGTCGTCCTCTACGTCTGTTATGAGGTTTGATTCGTTATTCCTGGCCTCTGTGTGTCCTGTATAAATAGTAGATAGAAAAAGATTAAGGGATAGAATTAAGGGCATACGAGGTGGTGGCGGTGGTGGTGGCGGCGGTGAAGGGGTTAATAAGCAAAGTAAGGTGCTGGGGGCAGACTCAAATTGGCTGGCTCGGGACTGGTTTGTTTGCCTACGTGCGTGAAGCGGCGAGGATGTCCTGCGGGGGGGACGCAATGCATGTCGAGGCCTCTTGTAACGTTAATGAGTGTGTGTGTGTGTGTGTGTGTGTGTGTGTGCCCGGGGTAGGTGATCTGCGTGTACTGTTGTGTTGTGTGGAATTATCTCGCTCCTGCTGACTACTGAGTGGCTGAGTGGCTGACCCTGATTAGCTGGCACATTAAAACCTGATGGAGCTGACTGACTCGCTAATACGACTGACTTGTTTGTTGATTCTAATTAACTGGCGGACTGATGGCTAAGCTTATATACTTACTGAGTGGATGACTGAGTAACTGACGGGGGACGGAAAGACGGACTGCCAAGACGGGAATATGCTGAATGGATTAGAGGAGGAGGACGAGGACGAGGACGAGGAGATGGGATGGAGGAGAAGGTTAATGATGATGATGATGATGATGGTGATGATAATGATACTGGCGCCACCCCGCGTAACGCACCGTGCATAGCGATCAAAGAATATAACGTATCGTAACGCTTCAAGTCTTCTCCCAGGCCACGCCCAGAGGCTGTGTGAGGCTCCACCACCGCCACCACCCCATCCACCACGATTCTCAACACTGCCACCACCCCATCCACCACGATTCTCAACACTGCCACCACCCCATCCACCACGATTCTCAACACTGCTACCACCACCAACAGTACCAACACAACCACTTTCTATATCACCACCACCACCATCACCACGATTCTCCACACTGCCACCACCACCATCACCACGATTCTCAACACTGCTACCACCACCATCTGTACCAACACTACGACTTCAACTATCACCCCACCACCACCACCACCATCACCACGATTCTCAACACTGCTACCACCACCATCTGTACCAACACTACGACTTCAACTATCACCCCACCACCACCACCACCACCATGACCCCCCACACAACCACTATGACTCCCACCACCACCACCACCACTATCACCACGATTCTGATCATCACTCTTATCACTACTGCTATCACGACCAATTGTATTAACATTGTCACTGCACACATCACCACGACAACCACCACTTTTACCACTGCCGCTACCACCACCACCACTATCACTACCATCACCATCTGTATCAACACCGACTGCACATTTCACCACCACCATCTCTAGTATTACCACTGTCTGCTTCATATCCTTCTCCACACCATGACACAATCACCACCACCACCACTACCACCGCAACCACCAGTGTCAACAACCCGTCACCACTACCAAAAGGAGACGGAGTAGCGGTCAGCGTGCACCCAAAAGGAAGCTGAGCACTTTCATACTAATCCATATTGAAGGCGAGCCAAACGATGATGGAAATTAATAAAGGTTGTGTGATAAAAAGAGAAAGGAGGAAAAGATAGAAAGCGAAAGAAAGATCGAAGGAAAGAAGAAAGAAAGAATGAATGAACGAACGAAAGAAACAAAGAATGAATGAATGAACAAACGAAAGACTGAAAGAAAGAAAGGAAGGTAAGAAAAGAAAACACGATGAAGGAAAAAAATAAAGAAAGAGAAGAAAAGAAAAAAAAGAGAGGAAACGGGAAATAAAGAAAACAGAAAAGTAGAAAATATAAGTGATACATGAAAAAAAAATCTAAAAACTGAGTAACAAACGAGACAAAATACAATAAAAAAAACATAAAACCGTACGAAGATGACGATAAAGAAAGAATAAATCCACAGAAACTTAAGACAAACGACACCACAACAGGTTTCATGGAATCCTTAATGGCAAGAGAGTGAATGTCAACACACACACACACACACACACACACACAAACACACACGGGGGAAGACGAGGTGGTGCTGGCGTGGGAATCGTCTTGAGTATAGCGCAGCGCCTGGGGAAACAGTAATGGTGGTGGTGGTGGTGGTGTTAGTGGTGGTGGTGTTAGTGGTGGTGGTGGTGGTGGTGGTGTTAGTGGTGGTGGTGGTGGTGGTGTTAGTGGTGGTGGTGGTGGTGGTGGTGGTGGTGGTGGTGTTAGTGGTGGTGGTGGTGGTGGTGGTGTACATTTTTCGAAGGCTGTGGTTACCCAACAATGATCCTCAGGGCTGTTGCTTGGAGCCCGTTATTCTTTTCCCTGATCGAGTCTCATTAATCGGCTTATGAGCGGTTATGTGTTGAGCAATGCACGTTTGTAAACATCATTATGCGTGTGTGATGTATGTATGTTCTGAGTGTCATCCTCATCTACTTGCTTATCTATTATTTTTACTATATCGTCATCAGATCATTCCTCTAAGGTTATTTACGGTAAGGTCTCAACGGACTTAAATAATTTCTGTCACAAGTAATCAGCGAGGCACATCACACCTCAGGCGACTCATCCAGTCAGTCAAGTTCTGCCTCTTCAACGCCTCTTTGTCTCCTCTCACTCCTCCAGTAGGCTACTCTTCTGTGACCTTCCCCTTTATCTCCAAGTCTTCGCTTTGTTCTCTTCACTTCTATTTTTTTTTATTCTTCAACCCATCTTCTCTTGCCGTATATGTCTTTCGATTCTTATTTGTTCCTTCTACACTTCTCCGTCTCTCATTGTTTCTTTTTCTCGTATTGTTCGTTTCGTCATACTACTTCTTGGTCTCGTCGGCTATTTTTCATGTTTCCTCCAGCTCTCCGGTTCTCTGCACTTCATATCCTTTGTCTTTATCCCTTGACCCTTTCCCTTCTGCCTCTCCTCCATCCTTCTTCTCGTCTCCCTTTACATCGGCACTCCCTCCTCCTCCTCCTCAAGCTCTTCCACCCTTTAGCGTTACAGAAGCATCGAGTCCCACATTCTTCGGGAAATGTGGAAACTCTAGGGAGGAGGAAACTTAAGTGGAACAGAGCCATTGACTTTACAAACGAGAATTTGACCGAGGTGGAGTTACGAAAGCTTAACACCGGGAGCTACGAACCACCTCATTTTCTCCTATACTCCCATCATTACAAACTCGTTCCAATGTCGTTTTCTTTCTTATGGTTTCTATTATCATTATTACTATTACCATTACTACTGCCTTCACCCGCCGGCGGATTCATCACCTTTTTCTTATTTCCACTTTTCTATTTTTTTTTCCCATTCATTCATCCACCTCGCTTCTCTCTTATCTTCCATGCATCCATTCACCCCTCTTCCCCTTTAATCTCCTATCCACTTCCCATCCACACATCCCCTCCTCTCCTCTCCTGTTTTCCCATCAACCACCCATCCCTCTCTCCTCTGGCATCCTCTCCTCTCCTTTCCTTTCCTCTCCTCTCTTCTTCTCTCCTCTCCTCTTCTTTCCTCACTTATCTCCTCCTTATCCATCCATACCTGCCTTCTCCTCCCCTATCTTCCCATCTAGTTATTCATCCACTCATCCACATCCTCCCTCCAGCATACCACACACACCTCAGCACTCACCCACCTCACCTCTTCGCACCTGATCGACACGCACATAAAACAAGACTAAGGAGACAGGTGTTCCCACGCTCACCTGCAACCAGTCCAACTACCCCCCCCCCCTCCCCCCGGCCGTGCAATCACCAAGTAGTACATTTCATTACGCGAGAACGAGCGAACAAGCGATGATGATGATGATGATGAATGATGATGATAAAAACTGGCCTCTGATGTAACGGTACTAGACGGTGGCCGCTACTTGCTACTTATGGTGGTGGTGGTGGTGGTGCTTGTGACTGTGGTGGAGGGGGGGAAGGGGAGGTGAAGGAGGGAGAGGGTGAGAGAGAGGAGGAGGGGGTCATAACAGCTGCAGGACTTGACTCTTCATAAGCTTGACGTAAGAGCTGGATTGCATCGGAGCCTCCCGGTGTGGGGTTAGGTTAATTGGGACTCCTCCTCGCCGCCGCCGCCGCCTTGACAAACATCCGCCTGACACAGTAACAAAGTGGAACAGTGGTGGTGGTGGTGGTGGCGGCGATAGGTGTGGTGGTGATGGTGGTGGTGGAGTTATACAAGACAACCCCCGTTACACCCATCTCTTCCTCCTTTATCATCTTCGTTTTCTTATTTTACTTCTTCTTCTTCTTCTTCTTCTTCTTCTTCTTCTTCTTCTTCATCTTCTTTTTCTTCTTCTTCTTCTTCTTTTTTTCTTTTTCTTCTTCTTCTTCTTCTTCGTCATGTTCTTGTTTTTCCTCATATTTTCCTTCTCCTTTTACAACTTCTTATCTTTTCCATCTTTCTTCATAATATTATTCCTCTTCCTCCTCCTCCTCCTCCTCCTCCTCCTCTTCTTCATCTTCCCAGTCCTGGAGGCAAACTTGAGAGGGCGTGGATGGGAATGGAATGACCTTGAGGGAAGTGTAACGTACGAGACTCCTCCGGGAAGGTTAATTACGTGTGTGTGTGTGTGTGTGTGTGTGTGTGTGTGTGTGTGTGTGTGTGTGTGTGTGTGTGTGTGTGTGTGTGTGTGAACGGCCTGGAGTTGGGGTGTGGCCAGGGAAAAACTCCACGGGGGATGCTGGGTAAACGGGGGGGAGGGGAGGAGAGGGGAGGGGAGGGTAGGGGAGGGGAGGGGAGGGGAAGGGAAGAGAGGTGAGAGAAGGGAAGAAGAGGGGAGGGGAGGGGTGGGGAAGAGAGGTGAGAGAAGGGAAGAAGAGGGGAGGGGAGGGGAGGGGATGAGAGGTGAGAGAAGGGAAGAAGAAGGGAGGGGAGGGGAGGGGATGAGAGGTGAGAGAAGGGAAGAAGAAGGGAGGGGAGGGGAGGGGAAGGATGTTAAAGTAATACTATGAAGCCGAGGTCAAGGGAAGGAGTAAAAGAGAAGGAAGAAGTGCAGGGAGGGGATATAAAGTTGTGGGGAAGGAAGGATGAAAAACGAAGCAAAGGTTTGAGGAAGGGGGAAAAAATGCAATGGTGGAAGAATATGGAGAAAGGGAAGGATGAGAAGAAAAGCGATGGGGTAGAAGTAAGGGAAAAAAATGGTAAATAGAAGGGAATGAAGAGAGAAGTGAAGGAATGAGGGATGGGAAAGAAAACAGCAGGAGGGAAAATGTCAATAAAGGGAAGGGAAGATGAGGAAGTAAATTATGAAGCTAGGGCATAAGAGGCACATGGCAGAGGGTAAAGGAGACTCACCTTGACGCAGGACTCCCGGCGGGCGTGCCAGGCGGGCGGCAGGGGGGGCGGGACAAGGCACTCGGTCTCCTAAGGAAGGCAAGGAGAGGTTAGAGCGGCGGAAGGGTAACACTGTCTTCTTCCCGGCTTTTGTTGTCGTTAAAAGCAGAGTTATTAAATTCCAAGTGCTGGGATAAGTTCTTGTGGCACAATGTTAGGAATATATATCTATCTGTCTCTCTATCTCTATGAATCTATCTATATCTTTCTCTCTATTGATACGACAGACAGTAATCGGTCTTTCTTATCCTTTGTGTTCGTTATCTTCAGCTTGACATGAAAATAAGTAAAGGATATATATTTATCTGTCTCACTCTCTATCTCTATCAATCTATCTATCTCTTTCTCTTTAGTGATACGACAGACAGTAATCGGTCTTTCTTATCCTTTGTGTTCGTTATCTTCAGCTTGACATGAAAACAAGTAAAGGAATATATATTTATCTGTATCTCTCTCTATCTCTATCAATCTATCTATCTCTTTCTCTTTAGTGATACGACAGACAGTAACCGGTCTTTCTTATCCTTTGTGTTCGTTATCTTCAGCTTGACATGAAAACAAGTAAAGGAATATATTTTTATCTGTGTCTCTCTCTATCTCTACCAATCTATCTATCTCTTTCTCTTTAGTGATACGACAGACAGTAACCGGTCTTTCTTATCCTTTGTGTTCGTTATCTTCAGCTCGACATGAAAACAAGTAAAGGAAACACAAGTAACAAGTAAAAGAAAATCACGGATCATTGTATATAACATCACGTATCAACTGTTTGTGCTCACTGGGAACTGTTTAGGTTTACTACATCATACTTACAATCCTGCTTTAGCAAACCACAAGGGCACCACCAGACAAGACAGCAAGTAGTATATAAAGCAACAGTAAACAAATAAAAAATAACCAGGGAGGGATGCACCAGGCGGTTCCCACGAGTGACCTTGTTCGCAGCGAGGCTCAACCTGAAATACCTGTTGACTAGTTTTTTTTACCTGACTGAGACTATTTTGATTATTTTTATACAATCATTATATTCTTCAGCATAGAACTTTTGTGCGTCGTATGCCTTGTTATCTAAAACGCTGTATGTTCAGGTGTGTAAGATAAACTAGTTAACATACGTGGGTAGACAGAGGTAAAGACTTGCAAACAGACGATTTTGATTAAATGTCTTTGGAAATCTTGTTTAGTGTCTTTGTGCTCTGACTGAATATAAGAAATGGTCAACTTTATTTGTATTAGTCCTGATTTCTACGTCAAAGATTAAAAAAATTACGGCAATTAGGAAGAACCGCAAAGAAAAGGGCAGACGGGCAGATCCTTTGGGGTCAACTAAAAAATTAACTATTTCTACAATTATTAAAGTCACAAAACAATTAGATTACTTACTCCTGGCCTCTCCCTCTCCCTCTCCCTCTCTCCCCTCCCCCTCTCCTTCTACTCACCAGGTCCACAATCCTGACCTGCTGCTCCTCCATCATCATCTTCTGCTCCTCCATCACCTGTTTCTGCTCCTCCATCACGTGCTTTTGTGCTTCCATCACCCGCCGCTGCTCCTCCACCTGCTGCGTCTTCGCCCCGACCTCCTCCTCCAGCATCTTCTTCTCGTTCTCGTATTCCTCCGTAAGCTTCTCATACTCCTCACACAGACGTTGCTTTTCCTCCTCAGACTCTTGCTGCTGCTGCGTGAGCTGCTGAAGCTGCTGAAGCTGCTCCTCGTTTTGACTCTTCTGGAGCTCAAGGTCTTGTTTGAGTCGCTCGATCTCTGCTAATAAGGCGTCTGTGGGCTGCTGGGGAGGGTCTGTGGGCTGTTCCTGTTGGTCTGGGTCCGGACTGGGCTTGTTGACTGCGGGGACGGGCATTGCGGGGGCTGAAGGGGCGGGGTCGTGGTCGTGGTCGTGGTGGTGGTGGTCGTGGCTCATGGTCATTATGCTCGCCTCGTCTACGGCCTCGAGACGCAGGGCGATGACTGGCAGGCAGGGGGTGCTGCTGGAGGTTGTGGGGCTGCTGACGATGATGCTGTTGAGGGAGCTGCTGCTGCTGCTGTTGTTGTTGCCAGCACATGGTTCCTGCCGAGAATGGTGATGTTAGACAAACGATCGAGGTCGTAGAATACTAGGAAGAGACTTTACATCGGAACAACAAGCAACGTGTGTCTTTTTCCTATTAAAACACTAAACATGCAACACATACAAACAATATCAAGTGTGAACAACAAGTGACTTCCCAGAACCCCCACGGGACTATACTAACATATTTAATCCAGAACATAAAATACTAGGAAAAAAACTACTATCTATGGAGCTATTTCCTATTCATCGTATCTTTCATCACAGTACATCAACATTCTACACCGCACATAACTTCCTAGAACTTGCAACCCCAAGCCTGCACTACAACAATTCATGGAGAGCACAAAATACCAGGAAGCAGCAATCGTCGGCAGAATAACATGTAACACAGGCCGCTTCCCTTCTTCAGATTCCTCCAAGCATCCATCTACGTACATCAGGCGCATCATAACTAACCCGGGCCTTCTCATTTTGGTTCCCCGCGCATCTCCATTAGTCGCATCATCGCCCAAAAGTAACAACAATAGACACCCCTTGCAGACTTTTCCCGGGACCGCTCAGGACTCGGGAAGGGTGTTAGCAGGCGAGGGATGGCCAGGTGGAGCTTCACACGTCCCCAGGTGACCCGCCTCGCATATCAACAGGTAATAGGTAGGAGGGAAGGTAGGCGGGTAGATGGGTACGTACGTAGGTAGGTAGGTAGGTAGGTAGGCCGCCGACGCCAACACACCGAGCGACCTCCTGACACACTCACACACTCACTTGAGCCTCTCGCCACCTCGTCAGGGGCCAAACAACACACCTACACGCCACCAGCTCCCCGTTAGTCGTTTTCTTTACATCCCCGACGACGAGACGGGTCAAAGAGAAGCCTCCCCTGCCACCCCTGTACCCCTACACCCCTGCCCCGCCTGATTTATTGCATGGGAGAAAAAATAAATGATTTTCGTGTGCTAAAGGGGAGGCTTAACTAACTGTACATCCCTTCCTTGGTAGCGTACGGCTCTCTCCCAGGGTACATTAGCAAGTATTTATTTTTTCTTCTCCATCTATCTATCATCTTTCTATCCAACTTTATGCTTAGGTAACCGTAAATGCCTTCCTTGGTAGCGTACGGCTCTCTCCCAGGGTACATTAGCAAGTATTTATTTTTTCTTCTCTATCTATCTATCATCTTTCTATCCAACTTTATGCTTAGGTAACCGTAAATGCCTTTTTTGATAGTGTCCGGTCCTCTCCCAAGTTATATTAGGAAGTATATATATTTTTTTTCTCTCTTATCTGTCTATCCCTCTATGTATCTGCTTAGCTAACTGTAAATGCCTTCTTTGATAGTGTTCGGTTCTCTCCCAAGTTATATTAGGAAGTATATATATTTTTTCACTCTTATCTGTCTATCCCTCTATTTATCTGCTTAGCTAACTGTAAATGCCTTCCTTGGTAGTGTCCGGTTCTCTCCCAAGCTTTATCAGGAAGTTGTTGTTTTTTTCTCTTTCTATCTCACCTTGTCTTTAGCCTTCCCTCCATCCTTCGCACCGGCGGCTCCCTCCTTCTGCCTCTTGCCACTCGCCCCGGACCCTCCGCCGCCGCGAGTCTGGAAAACGGGAAGAATCGTCAGTCAGGCATTGGAGAAAACGGGAAGAATCGTCAGACAGGCATTGGAGAAAACGGGAAGAATCGTCAGACAGGCATTGGAGAAAACGGGAAGAATCGTGTCAGGCATTGGAGAAAACGGGAAGAATCGTCAGACAGGCATTGGAAAAAACGGGAAGAATCGTCAGTCAGGCATTGAAAAAACGGGAAGAATCGTCAGTCAGGCATTGGAAAAAACGGGAAGAATCGTCAGTCAGGCATTGAAAAAACGGGAAGAATCGTCAGACAGGCATTGGAAAAAACGGGAAGAATCGTCAGACAGGCATTGGAGAAAACGGGAAGAATCGTCAGACAGGCATTGCTGCAGTTCCTTGGGTTCGGTGTCTAGGCGGAAGGGTCACAGGGAACAATAATTAATACTATACACAATACATAGCCATACAAACATTCCTCCATACTCATTTACACGTAGAAAACAAGGAAAATGCTGAAACGAAGCAACCAGGTGTTTTACGACCCTGCTGTTAGTTGAATAATCGATGTACCCGGAGGAAACTTAACCTGTGTGTGTGTGTGTGTGTGTGTGTGTGTGTGTGTGTGTGTGTGTGTGTGTGTGTGTGTACCTGAGCCAGGAGTTACTATCAACATGACCTTCCACGTTGGCAACACGAGTCAGCACACTTCGCCCCACTCCCAACACACACACACACACACACACACACACACACACACACCTCAGCTTCCGCCTCTACTGGGTGCCGAGTACTGTCTTGTTGCTTCCTGAGATGACTGTGTACTTTGTTCAGCTCCATGAAGTTCCCAGAAAAAAGTCAATAAAAGGGAGCTTGTAGAATTCAAAAACTTCTAAAGAAAGTGAAGTATATACAAATGACTCCTTACTAATTGCTTGGGTAAAATGTTTATGAAAAAAGTGTTACCCCGATATCCTAACTGGTCTCTCTGGCCAATGGAAGGTAAATATTCCTCGTCAATAAACACAGGCGAAGCTGCGCCATCCGCCTTATCAACACTACCTTCCCGGCTTTCACCAGATATAATTTATCATACAACACACAAGGAACCGCTGCTCGCCGCCTGTTCCTGCCCGGTCTTCACACGGAGGACCACGACTTAGCAGCTGCAGGCTAACCACTCTGCCACCGCGGTGCTACAAAAGTACACGGCGTAAAATAC
>NC_066512.1:13700535-13713035 GCF_024679095.1 Eriocheir sinensis | reverse complement strand
AACACAAAAGATAAACAATGCACCTCCCCCCTCCTTTCACCCCTTCCCTTCCCTTCCCCACCAACCACACTACACCTTCCTTTTATCTACTCCCATCCCTTACTCCTCCCTCGGCCCTTGTCCATTTCCTTCCCCTAACTCCGTACACCTCTCACCTTTCCTCATCACATCCTCCCCTTCACATGTCCCTATTAACCCGGTAGCAGCGACGGGCCAAATTTGTGGCTTTACCGTGTACCAGCGATGGGCCAAATTTCTGCCATGCATAAACTGATCACATATGCGTTGATATATATTATGAAATGGTTTGCGTGAGTGATGATTCTTTCTCATTATTTTGCTTAGAGGGGCCTTTAACCTAACCTAACGTAACCTAACTTAACCTAACCTAACCTAGCCTAACCTAACCTAACAAACATGACCCCCGCAGCTACCGGGTTAATCTCCCCTTCCTTTTACCTCCACCTCTAGCTTACCTCAATTCATCTTCCCTTCCCCGTAAAGCTCCTGTATCCACTTTCCTGCTCCACCCCTAATGATGTAGTTTAGTATTATCTACCTTTTCTAATTCCCCACCTGCATTTTTCCTTTCCATTCCTAATTTATATCTTACCTGTCCTACCTATTCCCTCCATTACCCTTTAAGTTTCCACTCTTGTTCCATCCCCTCCTCACTTCCCTTCTAACCTTACATCCCTACACTTCCGTTTCCTTTATCCCTCCCTTATCTCATTACACCTTCCTTCCTTCCTTCCTTGTCTCCCCACTTCCTCCTATCCTTTACCATACTCCCCTAACGTCCTCTCTTAGCCCCCTAACCCTCTCTTTCAACCCTCACAAGCCTCATTCAAAACCTCCTCTGCATCTCCTCTTCATCTCCTACAAGAACAGCTCACCCACCTCTTACTCTCCCACCCCTCCTCTCCCACCTCTTCCTCCTCAAACCTCTTCCCTTTTCCACTCTCTCTCACATACACGGAAAAAAGAGCATTCATCCGGTTGGGTCACGCCTTCTACACACTCCCTCTCCCTCTCTCTCTCTTCCTTCCTTCTACACATCCACTCTTCACGTTCCATTCTCGTCCTCCAGACCTTGAAACACGAGAAGGATAAGTCAAGATATATAGTGATGGCATTACTTTCGTTTTCTTTGTGTCGTATATCTCATGCATTTTACTGGAGCCTTCTGATGTTTGTTTTTTATGTGTGTGTGTTTTTTTTATACGCGTCACTCCAAGGTTGATGGTGGTGAGAGGAAGTTGTGTTATGCATCTTTCACAATGCGTCGTAGTTTTTTTTATCTTTAAGTTGCAAGTTAATACTGTGCTAATACTGTGAGGGTCGAGACTGCTTTAACTTGACTACAACCACCACCACCACCAACAACACCGCATCTCTGCCCCTCCCACCCCCCTACCATGAAAGCCTACTGCAGTTCTACCCTAATACGAGTACGTTCACAAACACGAATCAATAAAAAAATACACTCCATCTACAACTCTACACACACCCACACACACACACACACACACACACACACAGACATGTATACCTACCAACACGCATTCATACATAGAACCATACATACAACGCAGAAAAGGCAGAACACATACACACCAACACACGCACACACGCAAAATTACTGTTTATTCCCTGTTCCCGTCTTCAGTCCTCACCTGTGCCCTTGAGGTTATTAGTGCCGCTCCAGGTGTTGTCATGAGCAGGTAAAGGGATATCGAGCGGCTAACACACTTCCTTATGCACTCACTGACTCCTTCGCCCTCACTCCCTCACTCCCTTGCTCTCTGGCCGGCACTGAGCGCATGACTCTGTGTGTGTGTGTGTGTGTGTGTGTGTGTGTGTGTGTGTGTGTTGTGCTATTAATGACTACGTGAACTGCTGCTTCCTGTCGCGTGCGTAATGGCGACACACACATTTATACGTACAGGCATTAACATACGCGCATACATACATTCATACATACATACATACATTCATACATACATACATACATACATACATTCATACATACATAGCAAACCATTACGTTACATAACAATACATTAAATTATATACACACACACACACACACACACACACACACACACACACACACACACACACACACCGCTGTTGAAGGTGAAACTTGTCTAAACGAGCCACACGCGGCCACCACACGGAGACCACAAGAATGATGGACTACTACTGTGCGACTCCTGCTTCCCCCCCCACCCCCACCCCACCCTCTCTCTCTCTCTAAGTGAAAGACAAACTATATTATTCCTCCATTGCTATGCCCTCAGCCTCCTGCCGGAACTCAGGAGAAACCACAACCATTTAGCAAGCGCCTCCCTGATCGCCATTCCTGAACTCCTTCCTCCCTGAATATAAATGGCCTTGTCTTTCCTATTTTTTTTTAACTTTACTTTTTTATTACTACTCCCCCTCTGTCTCTCTCTTCTCATGGCGCCAGCTCTGCCTACCGAAATTGGACCACTAAATACTCGGATTAGTGTTTTTTCTCTTTGTATGGAGTATTTTTATTTTTTTGCTTTTACTTGATATAAATAGTTTAAATCTATTTCCAAAACATTGTGAGGCTTCAAATATTCTAGTCTTAAAGGATGCTTTTCAAACATTTTTCTTAATATAGTCACCACGTAATTACGATTCCAAATCAGTGACACTTGTTATACGCCTCTGTGGTGCAGTGTTTAGCGTCCCTGACTACGAATCTCCTGGCTTGGGTTCGAATCCTGGCCTGGGGAGTCGGCATTCAGATCACCCAGCTGTTCATCCCTTCTTTCGGGATGGTTGATAAATGGGTACCTGGGGAAGGTAAACTGTGGTGACCCGGATGTTACGCTGACCCTGTGTCGAGTTAAAGGGTTCTCCCCACCACAGGCTCAAGGGGCCAACATGACGGAGATGAGCACCGCCGCCACGTGCACCCAAAGCGTATGCTCCCAACTTTACCTTTGGCTTTGTACACTATACGTATCTAGACCCATCACAAACCTCTTACCTTTGTATTTCTTAGGTGCCTTTTTTCTCCTCTTCCCCTCTTCCTTATTCTTTTGTACTTCTCTGCTAACATTACCTCCCTGATTGTTGTGCATTCTGCGTCATCACAAACAATCGGTCACCGTCATTACTCTTCCTTTCCTACATCCTGGACTTTCCTTTCCTCGGCCTTAGTGCTCTTCCTGTCTCTATTCGTCACTTCCCTTCCTACATCCTCACAGCACTTCTCGCACCCTTGAGCCTATTCGTCATCCATGCAGCTAGAAACTATCCATCCTTCCTTCCTTTTTTCTTCCTTCCTTCTTCCTCACAATTACAATTATCAAAGGACGCTAGCAATGATCCACAAGGCTTCCTACTCATAACTTTCAATTCGAGGCAGTATGATCCAGATTGCAAAACCACCCCCTTTAGCCCAAACTCTCCACCCCTACTCCTATGACTCTCACCATGAGGTTCGTATTACTAAACATGTCGTCGACCAAGTTTACACATTTGACAAGTCTTTCGTAGTTGTTTTGGGCATTTCCAGGAGTAGTTTTATGACTCTGGTGGTAGTCTGACCCTTATTCTGTACCATGAGCCTAAATAAACACATATTAGAACGCGATTGATTCCCTCTTTGACCTTTAGAAATAGTTCGTGTGAGAAGCAAATGTGTCTTGTAGTACCGACCTCACAGTGCATCCTCAATCTCTAACTCCTCCGGTGCTCCTCTCCCTCATCCTTATTCTCAAACTCTCACCTCTAAAACTTTAAACCTATTGCATATTAACTCTTTTTTTAGTTCTTACTCCTCCACCTTAACTTCCCTCCAGTCCTTACTCTCTAGCCCATACTACTGGCCCACATCTCTCTCTCCGGTGCTCCTCTCCCTCATCCTTATTCTCAAACTCTCACCTCTAAAACTTTAAACCTATTGCATATTAACTCTTTTTTTAGTTCTTACTCCTACACCTTAACTTCCCTCCAGTCCTTACTCTAGCCCATAGTACCGGCCCACATCTCTCTCTCCGGTGCTCCTCTCCCTCATCCTTATTCTCAAACTCTCACCTATAAAACTTTAAACCTATTGCATATTAACTCTTTTTTTAGTTCTTACTCCTCCACCTTAACTTCCCTCCAGTCCTTACTCTCTAGCCCATGCTACTGGCCCACATCTCTCTCTCAAGTCTTCATTCCTTTGCCTTTCATTCCTTCTACCCTTCATTACTCTCTACTACTCTCTTAATACTCGCCCCCATCTTACCCTTTCCCGGTAGCAGCGGGGATCATGTTCCTTAATGGTCCCCCCAAGCGAGAAAATGAGAAAAAATCGTCTCACACAAACCATTTCATAATATATATCAAAGCATTTGTGACCAGATTATGTATCATCTATTTTGGGGGGTTTAAATCATGGCACAAATTTGGCCCGTCGCTGCTACACGGTAAAGCTTTACCTTTCATTACTCCTAACCTTCCTTGCTCTCTAGCCGTCACCTTTCCCTTTAATTCAACATTCTCTTATCTTTCACTCCCTCCGGTCCTTCTGACTCCCTAACCGTAACTCCTTGCCTTCACCTTTCTCTCAAGTCTTTACTCCCAGTCTCCCATTTTTTCTTCTCTTACCTTATAACCCTTACTCACGAACCTTTATCTCTTCATCCCTTAAGTCTTTACTGCCGACCTCCCAATCCTTCATCATGTCTTACCCTCTAGCCTTTACCTTTCCCTCAAGTCTTTACTCCGACCCTCCCACTCTTTCCTCCTCTCTTATTCTCTAGCCCTTATTCACGAGGCCATATACCTACCTTTCCCTCAAGCTTTCACTCCCCAGCTTTTCATTCCCTCTAGTCTCTCTTACTATCTAGCCTTTACTCCTTGCCTCCTTGCCACTCCTTTCTCCCGTTAGCCATTACTCCTCAGCCTCCACTTCCCTCAAGCCTCTCCTCCTCTTCCTCCTCCTCCTCCTCCTCCTCCCTCGTCCCTCATGACTCCCAGCCTATCATTCCCTCGCCCACCACCTTTTACCCTTTAATTGCCTCCCCCCAGCCATTATCCCCCATTAGAACGTGAGTAATTACGATGTTAGGGAAGAATTCAGCAGGGTACATTGACGGACCTTGGAACTTCAATTAAAAAGACAAGTTCAAAAGAAAATTAATACTTCATTTTACCTGGTGTGTGCCTCGGCTGGGCGCGTGTAAGTATGAAAAGTGGTGAGTATTTACTTACTTATTTGGCCTCAGGTTAAGAGTTTCACTTCGTTAATCTTTACGGCCGCAAAAGAGCCACAGAGAGTGACCATAGAAGTGAAGGGGTGAAGGAGGAGGCAAGATGAAGGAGGGAAGAGACAACGAGATAGAGAGCGAAGAACCACAAGACACTTTACCTTTCTTCACTTGCGAAACGTCAACAAAACAGTAAGGGAAAAGAATAAAAGGAGTAAGATATATAACTCAACGAGACACCTACAAAAACAAACCCACCATCCAATACCAATCATCCGCGTAGTACAATTTATTTCTTTTCACATTAACAAACATAAAAAAAATTCACTCGAACTCAACCCTCCCGACGCAACGCAGCTTGGTGTGTGGACGAGGGCGTTGACATCTCTCTCACTTTTACACACAGAGGTCGTTGTTTATTATATAGTGCGATGCAAGGCCCGTAAACCTTTAGTAGTGAAAGTGACGGGCGGGAGGGCGTACTGTCTTGCCCTCTGGATGGTGTTGGTGACGGAGGAGGGGAATAAGTAGTAGTAGTAATAAAAGAATAAAATGGAAAGAAGAAGAAGAAGAAGAAGAAGAAGAAGAAAGAAGTAGAAGAAAAAGAAAAAGAAGAAGAGAGAGAGAGAGAGAGAGAGAGAGAGAGAGAGAGAGAGAGAGAGAGAGAGAGAGAGCGCAAAAGAAAAGGAAAGAAGGGAACGCAATGGTCAGTGAAATCCTCGTCTAGTCCACTAATGACCGTGTCCACCTTTCTCTCGAGCGTCCGGGAGGAATGAGAAAGCCGAGGGTGCGTGTATCGTGTGTGTGTGTGTGTGTGTGTGTGTGTGTGTGTGTGTGTCACTCGGCAACAAGACCCAACACGTCGACCCTGAGCAAGTTTGGTAACGGAGCCCCGAAGTTGACCCTTGTGACGTCACGGCCTCCTCCTCCTCCTCCTCCTCTTCCTCCTCTATCTCCCTTTTCCTTCTGCACCCTCACCCTCTTCTCTCTTCCTTACTTCCGTCTTTTCTTCCCCCCCTCTCTTATATTTCCATCTTTTTTTTTCACTTCTCTTCCCCATTAGCTTTCATCCTCTCCCTCCCTGCCTTATTTCCCTTTTTCCTTTCCCTATCTCTTATTTTCCAATCCTTTTCTTTTCTCCTTCAACTGCCATCCTATCCTCTCTGCCTTGATTCCCCCTTTTCTCTTCTCATCTCTTTTCCTCAAATTCTTCCTCTTGTTTTCTATTCCCGATTATTTCTTCCTGTATTGTGCCTTTTATCTCTTTTTTTATTTCTTCTCCCCATTTTGTCTCTTTGATCGTATGTTCTTCATTAGCTACCTTCTCTTTTTCCTATTTTCTCTTCCCTCGCATATATTTTCTCCTATTCCTTCTTATTATTGTATGACTCCTTAACCCTCGTCTCCTCTTTTCCCTTACCACTAATATCTCCCTTCTTATCGTCTCTCCACATTTCTCTAATTTGTTTTTTTTTTCTACTACGTCGCCTTTTTAATCATCACACGTTCCCTTCCTTTCCTTCCAGCACACCCTCGCAAACTCCTTCAACCTTTCACTCGTACCTCGTAACCTTTTGCTGCATCCTTTCATTTTTCCTCCCTCCCTCAACCCCATCCATCATCCCCAAGCCTCTCTCTACTCCTCCAGTCGGACCTCATAGCCCCAGACACTTACTTTTACTTCCCTTACAGCGCTTCACCTCTCTTCTCTTCCTCCTCTTGCATCCCTTTCATATATTCACTTATTCTTCCTTTATTTCCTCGCACAGTTTCTCCTCGATTTGCATTCTACAGCTCCTGCATACTTCCTACTCGTCTTCTCAACTAAACTTTCTTTCCTATGGTTCTATTTCTCATAGTTTTTACTTTTTCGTTTATTTTACATAACGCAACATATTAACGCACCTCTCTTTACCACACTTATACAGGCAATCATTTCCCCATTCACAAATCTAAAACTTTCGTAATTAGTTCTTTGTGGTCTTTGCGGTCATTTGATATACAGATCTGAACAGCCCCGCGTATAGAGCAAAACATGGGAAGGGTTTAGGTGGAGGAAAAAAATATCGAAGAAGGAGAAACAATAGAACGAAAATGAAGAAAATCTGGATGACTAAGATATTGCAAATGAAATGGCAAATAGCGGAGGGAAATGTGGAGCAGAGGGTCGAGTGGAAGGTGAAGGCTGCGGAGAGGGAAAGATGGAGGAAAATCAGGAAAAATGTGAATAATCGTAAATTAATATCTTCTGGACACCTCTCCTCCCGAAATTGACCTCTCTTTCGGCCACCTCTTTGGATTCTTTTTAGGAGCAGCGAGTAGTGGGCTTTTTTTATTATTGTTTCCTTTTTTGTGCCCTTGAGCTGTCTCCTTTGTTGTTGTAAAAAAAAAATAGAGAAAGATGAAAAATACACATATAAAAAAATTAGTCCACGGAAGGTTGAGGGATTGAAATAGGCAGTTTAAACAGCAAATAAAGAAGAAACATTAAAAAAAAGGCACATTAGTTTCTCTCAACATCTTACTCATTCCAAACACGCCACAGCTCTTCGCAGCAATGATGAACTCAATTGTCTTACTGCTAAAACGCAATGACTTGATATTCTGGAAGAGGAGAATTTCCTTTTTCTTCGTCACGCCACAGCAACAATGAACTCATCTCCCACTTCCCAAAACACAGTGACTTCAAATCCGAGAAAAATAACATATCAATTCCCTTTTTCTTCTCAACAACACGTCACAACAATAATGGACTCATCTCCCACTTCCCAAAACGCGATGACTTTAAATTTTAGAAAATAAGACATCAGTTCTCTTTGTTTTTCTTTTACCAACACGTCACAACATTAATATCTCGTCGTCTCCCACTTCCCAAAACTCAGTGACTTGATATCCTGGAAAAGTAACACATCGATTTTCTCTTTTTTTTTCCTCAGCAACACATCGCAACAATAATGATCTTCGTCTCCCACTTCCCGAAGCACGATGACTAGAAATTCTGAACCACAAGTAAAACCCTCAATTTTCAGACAATTTTTTTTTTTTCTTCTCTCTCTCCCAACACCCCACGACAATTATTAACCAAAGTCTCCCCGACCGCCGCACACTCTCTCGGCGGGATGACTTGACACTCTAAGCCAATATAATGTCTTTTTTCCTTCCTGCCTTGTATATTTTCTTCAACACTAATAATTCACAGTGAGTTCCGGGTGCGAGTGTAGCTGAAGGGTAAAGAGAGTGGGAAAAAATATATATAAACGGGATTTTAATTGATGGCGAAGCTCACGAGTTGTACAAGTTTGTTTACTCTAGCGGCGAACCTTTGCTATTTACTCGCCAACGTGAAATCAGTACCACTTCCTTACCCTTAGTCGAGTAATCTTTCTTCATGTATCTTTTTATTTTCTTCTATGTTGATATACGTGTACACTGTTTGCGGGGATCGTGTTGCTTAATGGTGCCTCTAAGCGAGAAAAATGAGAAAAAATCATCACTCACACAAACCATTTCATAATATATATCAATGCATTTGTGATCAGTTTATGTATCATTTATTTTTGGGGGGTTAAATCATGGCACAAATTTGGCCCGTCGCTGCTACCGGGTTAAACTCCCCAATTCAATCTCTCTACCTTCCTCTGACAACTTTTTTTTCTGCCTGTGTGTGTGTGTGTGTGTGTGTGTGTGTGTGTGTGTGTGTGTGTGTGTGTGTGTGTGTGTGTGTGTGTGTGTGTGTGTGTGTGTATTTCTTATTTCTTGCATGAGTGTGATTTATTCCAGGATGTTGTTGTGCGTAAAAGATATTAATTCACGGTTAGTCACAGGCTTTTTTTTTCCTCTTGGTTTTCCTCCTTTCCTCTTCCGCCGCCTCCACCTGCCACCCGACACTTTGCTTGCTCCATATTTCCCTCCAGCGTATGTCGTTTAATTTATTTCATCTTACACATTCTTCAATATTTCCTTCATTTTCGTTCTATTATTTTCCTTACATCCATACTGTTCTTTCCCCTTTACCCTTTCATGTTTTGGTCCCCTTTTCCTCTTCTCTTTATCTACCTTTTGCCCAGTTTATCTCCACTTTTCCCCTCTCTGTATCTCCTTCATATCACTTTTATCTTTATCTCCACTCTTCCCCTCTCTATATCTCCTTCATATCCCTTTTATCTCCTTTCTCCACTTTAACCTCCTCACTTCTTCACTTCCTTATCCTATACTTGCGTCCTCTAAGCCCCACTTCATCCCTTCTTCACACCTTCAATCAGTTACCTTTTTTTGCACTCCTCGTTAACCCCAACACCCACCCTGTACCCTTCACACCCACCCCAACACCCTTTACCCCCCTACACATCCTTTACACCCACTCCGCACCCCTCGCCGTGTACCTTTTCACACTCGTCATCACTCCGCCCCGCCCTCTTCACTCCACAAAAAAAGGAGAGTCTGGAGGGATTTCAAGGACTGCTGCACGTCATCACTTCCTTCCGTGACGAGAGAGAGAGAGAGAGAGAGAGAGAGAGAGAGAGAGAGAGAGAGAGAGAGAGAGAGAGAGAGAGAGAGAGAAGGCACAGACAGGCACATACAGACACAACCAGACAATTAGACTCACAGAAACAGACACAGACAGACATACAGATAGATAGACGAACAGACGAACACAGAGTTACGACAGACAATTATAAACACACACAAACAAACAGACAGACGTACACAGAGACAGCCCGACGGACAGACAACCTTAAACAGACAAGCGAACATATAGAAACACAAACATACAGTAATACACAGGCAGACATAGAATACCAAACAAACAGAGATAAGGACAGAAGAAGAGGAAGAAAAAAAAAGACTGGGAGAGGAGTGTAAGAGAATGCGGAATGCTGCCTCAGTAACCTTTCATTCCTGGCCCAGCTTGGCGCATGAAATGTGTGTGTGTGTGTGTGTGTGTGTGTGTGGCGCAACGTGGTAGGGTGGCTGGAATGACCTTGAGACCCTGCCATCCCGCCTCACGCGCTCACATTTAAGTGCCGCAAAAATAAATGTCAGGCGCACGCGTACCAGAAACACCGACATAAAAGACGCAATATAATTCATTATGACAACAACAACACCGCTAACATCAACATCAACAATATCATTAAAATATGACAAAACCACCAATAACCGCAACCACATACATGACAATTACCCCTCCTAATACAACTACCATCACCACCACCAACGACAACAACTACAACAACAACAACAAAAGTGACAATTACAAAATCGACTCTATGATAACAATTACTATACATACAGAAATTAACACCAACTACTACTACTACTACTACTACTACTACTACTACTACTACTACCACAACCACCACCACTACCAGTCCAATCCTACTGCTCTTTCTCTGCATTTGCATATTCGTTTTCTTTTAGTAGTTGCTATTTTTATATTGCTGCTACTACTACTACTACTACTACTACTACAACTACTACAGTACTACTACTACTACTACTACTAATGATGATGATGCTACTAATACTGCTGTTGCTGCTATTATATCAACTATCGCCATCACCAGCATAACGGCAGCATCAATAACAAAATCATCTATATTCGGAACGTGATCGGAGAAACACCGCTGAATAAACAAGGTGAATAACTTAACGGGTGGTGATGGCTCGGTCAGGTGTTTCGAGAGAGAGAGAGAGAGAGAGAGAGAGATATAACGGGCACCCTGCCGTACTGACCCATCACGTATAAGCGCTACTGGACACGCCCTGGACCGCATCTGGACACACACACACACACACACACACACACACACACACACACACACACGCACACACACACACACACACACACACACATATTTCTTGCCCCCACCAACTGATCTTTGCGACCCGGCAGTACACACACACAGTACCTACGCCACACGCTGTTCCTGACATTTTCAAACACACACACACACACACACACGTGGTCTTCCTCCATCAACATCACGCAGCGCCGCCAACTTGAACGCGTCCAGAAGCGAGCCTGCAAAATCATCCTGGGCCCTCACTACACCAGCTACCAGGACGCCCTCGACTCCCTCCATCTCACCAGCCTACAACACCGTCACGAGACCCTACTACACCGGTTCGCAACCAAGCTTCTCAACCAGCCCAGACACAGACACATCCTCCCACCCGCAGTGAACCGCCCTCAGCAATCAGTGCGACACCACAACATTATTGCCCCGATACGGGCACGGACTGACCGCTATAAGAACAGCGCAGTGCCCGTGATGGTCAAATATATCAACAATGCAAATTAAGAGCAGCACAATTTGTATGTTTTGTAAATATTTTTCATTAGGACTTATTGTTGTTGTTATTATGATTATTATTATTATTATTATGATTACTATTATTATTATCATTATTATTATCGTGATTATTATCGTGATTATTATTATTATCTTTACTATGATTATTGCTATTATTGTTATTTCTATTTTCCTTTTTATTTTCGATCATACTTCTTTGTTCATTTGTCTCATTCATTTCATTTCATCTTCCATTGATGTATATTTTCAGCTCTAGGGCTGCCTGGTACTTCATGAAATAAACCGTTTATTATTATTATTATTATTATTACACACACACACACAAACCAGTCACACTTCCTACAATAAGAAAAATCCCGGCGAGTGGATGCAATGGGTTTTTTTCTGATACTCAAACTATGGGAGTTGCTCCATGGCTGCTCAAATGTGACGTCTTCTATGTGGCTTCCCTTCGTCTCTACAAATGGATGCAGCCATGATGGAGACCAAGCATTACATTTCGATTAACTTTTCAACCTTTGTATATCGCCAAATATATTCCAGCGTAAAAAAAAATCTCTATGATAGGCTTCTCGTTTAGTTCTCTCGAGTCCCTTAAGTAAAAAAATTAATGCAGGAAAATGAAACACAAAAAGTCAAGGTTTAGAAATAAGAGTGCATTATTCACGGGCCGCAAAAACAACCTGGTTTATACGTGTCCTTCACAAGACGACACCACAGGAAAGACCAAGAAAAATAACATTCCTTTCTTCTTCAATCCTAACTGGTGCAAATGTAATAAGAATAAAAAGCTTCTGGTATGTGAACTCCATGATAATTACTCTCCTCCATGTCGGGTATTTTGGGTGGTAAAACACTAACGACACACATTACGTAATAAGAACAATAACAACACACACACACACACACACACACACACACACACACACACACACACACACACACA
>NC_066512.1:13683035-13695535 GCF_024679095.1 Eriocheir sinensis | reverse complement strand
CAAGTAAGCGTCCGCCGCGTTGAGAAGTGCGCACCTCCAGATAAGCAGGTGGACGCATATTATTTACCCCTTATTGAGGTAAATTAGGTGAACCCCATGATTTCGAAATTATATTTGGTCTGTTCTGAGTGTGTGTGTGTGTGTGTGTGTGTGTGTGTGTGTGTGTGTGTGTGTGTGTGTGTGTGTGTGTGTGTGTGTGTGTGTGTGTGTGTGTGTGTGTGTGTGAGTTCAAGTTTCCCCTTCTCCTCTTAACCTCCCTCCCTCTCCTCCCCTTACCGCAGCTTACATAACCCCTGCGTGCAAAATACTTTCCTCTCGCTGCTGCTTCCGTTGTGATAAGTGACCGATACGCGTCCTGAAGGGGAACACTCGCGCCACGGTATTTTCTTCTACGGAAAGTACGCACGAAGGAGCAAGAGGAGGAGGAGGAGGAGGAGGAGGAGGAGGAGGGATATGAAAGGACGAAGAATTTTAGGGAAGGAGTCGGAGGTAAACTGCAGGAAAAGGAGAAGCATGAATGTTTCTTAAGCATTGCAACATTTAGTTATTATAAAAGTGAGGCTGTAGGTAATCGGGCATACAATCAGAAAAACTAATTCTCGCATCATTAGAGGTTAGACGGTGATTTACTTGTCCTTCTTAAGTTCACAAGTCAAATATGAACGGTATAATTAGTAACGATTAAATGCGATTAGCAAGGCAATATATAATGATTCTGATTTGCCTATACTGTGTGAAGCCGCAGTGACATTTACATACACTTCTGGTTAGTTAATTGCCGTTTGTTTTTGAATGCCACGATCTGATTCCTCCTTGCTGCGTGTGTGTGTGTGTGTGTGTGTGTGTGTGTGTGTGTGTGTGTGTGTGTGTGTGTGTGTGTGTGTGTGTGTGTGTGTGTAGAGTATGGAGATTACTAACAATGGGGGGTTAATATCGGGCTTCTGGAGGAGGAGGAGGAGGAGGAGGAGGAGGAGGAGGAGGAGGAGGAGGAGGAGGAGGAGGAGGAGGAGGAGGAAAAGAAGAAGACGAAGAAGAGGAAGAAGAAGAAGAAGGAGGAGGAGGAAGAGGAGGAGGAGGAGGAGGTAAGGGACACTGACTGACACACAAAGAATCAGGGCGTCGCTCACCATCTGATCCTCGGCGGCGGAACTCCACTTCCTCCTCCTCCTCCTCCTCCTTCCCTTCTCCTGCTCCTCCTCTGCCTACCGCTACCCACCTGCCGCGTCTCCTCCTACGAATTATATATTTTTTTTCATTCTTTCCTACGCAGCTCGTGCTTGCACCGTGGTAAGGGAGGAGGAGGAGGAGGAGGAGGAGGAGGAGGAGGAGCTCTTCGTCTCATCAACTCTCTTCCTCATACTGATAGTCTTCTACCTCTCAAATTCCGCCGCCATGTTGCCTCTCTTTCTATCTTCTATCGATATTTTCATGCTGACTGCTCTTCTGAACTTGCTAACTGCATGCCTCCCCCCCCTCCCGCGGCCCCGCTGCACGCGACTTTCTACTCATGCTCATCCCTACACTGTCCAAGCCCCTTATGCAAGAGTCAACCAGCATCTTCACTCGTTCATCCCTCACGCTGGTAAACTCTGGAACAATCTTCCTTCATCTGTATTTCCTCCTGCCTACGACGTGAACTCTTTCAAGAGGAGGGTATCAGGACACCTCTCCTCCCGAAATTGACCTCTCTTTTTGAACACTCCTTTGATCTCTATTCAGGAGCAGTGAGTAGCGGGCTTTTTTTTTTCCGCCCTTGAACTGTCTCCTTACCTGTAAAAATAAAAAATAAAAAATAAATAAAAAGACGAGAACGAGGACGAGAAAAAGAAGAAGAAGAGGAAGAAACAGATGAAACAGCAGCAGAAGAAGAAGAAGAAGAAGAAGAAGAAAAAAAAAAAGAAGAAGAAGAAGAAAAAGAAGTAGAAGAAGATGATGATGATGATGATGATGTCGAAGATGATTAAGAAAAAACGCCACAAGAATAACATCAATAACAAAACAATGAGGAGGAGGCAGAGGAGGAGGAGGAGGAGGAGGAGGAGGGTATTTGACGTGATGTGTACAGGTTATATATGGCTCAGGAAGGTCAGAAATTCTAGACCTGTTTTCGTTTCTGGATGTGTGTGTGTGTGTGTGTGTGTGTGTGTGTGTGTGTGTGTGTGTGTGTGTGTGTGTGTGTGTGTACGCGTCCACCTCCATCCATGTGCGTATGTACATATATGTCGGTGTTTGTCCGGGCCCTTCACCGTCCTCTACTTCCTCCTATTCATCCTTCTCCTTCTCCTCCATATCTTCCCCCAATGTTTTTCTTTTTCCCCTCTTCTAATTTTCGTCCTGCACCTTCTCTGCCTATCTCTTTCCTCTCTTTTCTTGCAACGTCCTCTCTTTCCATCTTCCTTTTTCTCTTCTTTCTTTTCGTCTACCTTTGTTTCTCCTTTTCTTCATCCTACATCCTCCGTTTCTTCCTCCCTCTTTCTTTTCTGTCTTTTCTCTCTTTTTTTTTTTCATCCTCTATATTTCTTCTTCTCCTCTGCTTCTCCTTTCCATCATATCACTCCTTCCATCTTTATTCCTTCTAGATTTCTTCTATCTCCTTATTTTTCATCGTATTTTCTTTACCTTTCTTATCTTCATCCTTTGCGTTTTCCAGTCTCTCGTTCTTTTCCTCATCCTACTGTTTCTTCTCTCTCTGTTTTCCAATTTACCTAACTTTCCTGTTCCTCTTCCTTCCTCTCGTCCTCTAATCCTTTTTCTCTTCCTTTCTTTTCCCCATCCTGCTGTTTCTTCTCTCTCTGTTTTCCAATTTACTTAACTTTCCTGTTCCTCTTCCTTCCTTTCGTCCTCTGATCCTTTTTTCTCTTCCTTTCTTTTCCTCATCCTGCTGTTTCTTCTTTCTCTGTTTTGCAATTTACCTAACTTTCCTGTTCCTCTTCCTTCCTTTCGTCCTCTGATCCTTTTTTCTCTTCCTTTCTTTTCCTCATCCTGCTGTTTCTTCTTTCTCTGTTTTGCAATTTACCTAACTTTCCTGTTCCTCTTCCTTCCTCTCGTCCCCTAATCCCTATTTCTCTTCCTTTCTTTTCCTCATCCTACTGTTTCTTCTCTCTCTGTTTTCCAATTTACTTAACTTTCCTGTTCCTCTTCCTTCCTCTCGTCCTCTAATCCTTTTTTCTCTTCCTTTCTTTTCCTCATCCAACTGTTTCTTCTCTCTCTGTTTTGCAATTTACTTAACTTTCCTGTTCCTCTTCCTTCCTCTCGTCCTCTAATCCTTTTTTCTCTTCCTTTCTTTTCCTCATCCAACTGTTTCTTCTCTCTCTGTTTTCCAATTTACTTAACTTTCCTGTTCCTCTTCCTTCCTCTCGTCCTCTAATCCCTTTTTCTCATCCTCATCCTACTGTTTCTTCTCTCTCTGTTTTCCAATTTACCTAACTTTCCTGCTCCTCTTCCTTCCTCTCGTCCTCTAATCCCTTTTTCTCTTCCTCTCTTCCTCTCTTCATCCCTTCCCAGCAACTCATCTTCTCACTTTACTCTTTCCGTAACCATCTACTGCCTTTCCTGCTTCCCCTTCCTTCTTAAGTCCCTGTTCCGCCTTCCCCTTTCCTCTCTGCCTCCCCCTCTCTTCCTGCTTCCTCTGCTTCTCTTACTCTCATCTTCCCTCCCCTGAAATATTCATTCGTACATACACACACTCTCTCTCTCTCTCTCTCTCTCTCTCTCTCTCTCTCTCTCTCATCAATTCCTTCACCTTATTATTGTTCCGCCTTTCTCTCTTCCTGTTTTCTCTGCTTCTCCTACTCTCCTCCTCCTCCTCCTCCTCCTGACATGTTTATTCTTTCTCCCTCTCCCGTCTTCATCTTCTCTTACTTCTCTTACTTTCATCCTCCTCCTCCCTCTCCTGATATGTTTATTCTTTCTATTTCTCTTTTTCATCTTTTCTTACTTCTCTAAATTCTCTTGCTCTCAACCTCCCTCTCCTGACATGTTTATTCTTTCTCCCTCTCTCTTCTCCACCTTCTCATTGATTCCTCCTTCTCATTCTCGCCTTATCTATCTCTTATCATTTTCCTTTCCTCGTTTCCTCCTATGCAGTGATAAGTTTAGCGTCACAGATGGCAGGACAGAATCATGCGTCCACTGCGTCATGTCCTGGTTTCCGCGCGGCGTATTAGAGTGGGAGAGGAAATCTGCGGTGTGCTGCTGACCTGCGCCTGACAAAGTAATGAGAGGTATGACGGGTGGTGGGAGGAGGCTGGGATGGTGTGCACCCGGGAATGTGTGATGCATGTGTTGTTGGTATTACTGATGTTGTTAAGACGGTACAAAGGGATAAATAATACAGTTTGATCAGATTTGAATTGCAGAGTTGTATATATATTTAATGCAGGAGTGGTAGTATAAGTAGTAGTAGTAGAATTAGTATAGTTGTTGTTGTTGTTGTTGTTGTTGTTATAGTAAAGTAGCAGTAACAGTAGAAATACAACAGTAGTATGAGCAGGAACGGTAATACTGCAACCATTGAAAGCAGAACTACCAGCAGGAAAATAATAAGTAACAGTAACAGTAGCATGAACAACAGCAACAACGGCAGCCACCAACACAATGCAAAAAAGACCACAACAACATTATGAACAAGACCACAACAGTATTACGAAGCCAACAACATCACCACAACAAGATCACACACACACACACACACACACACACACACACACACACACAGACACACACACAAAAAAAACGGTCTGGTTTATGAACACCCAACATAGTGATCCGGGGCGGGGCTGGGGCGGGGCCTGTATAGGGGCTTTGAGGGGCTTCACCAGGACGCCCACACCTCACTCCCCTCTCCTCTCCCCTCCTCACCTCCCTCCCCTTCATCGGCTCCCAAGGTTTCCCCGCGCCTCTCACGCCCGCCACTCGTCTCCTCGGGTTACACGCCTTCATACATTACAAAACACACGCCTCACTCCTTTGCCTTCAACATTAAATTTGCTCTCCGCGCGTATATATATTCCTCGGCCAGTGTTTGTTTCTTGGGCGTCGATGGTTTATGTGTGTGTGGTGCTATTGTTTCTGTTGGTAGTGTGGTGAGGGGGAGGAGGGAGAGGTCGTGGTGGTGGTGGTGGTGGTGGTGGTAAGTAGTAGTAGTAGTAGTAGTGGTAGTAGTAGTAGTGGTAGTAGTAGTAGTAGTAGTAGTAGTAGTAGTAGTAGTAGTAGCAGTAGTGGATAGAGGAAAATTCTTGCCTGCACTTCTTTTTTCATTTTATTTTCCTCATCGACTTCCTACTCCTCCTCCTTCCACTTCTCCTTCTCCTCCTCCTCTTCATCATCATCATCATCATCATCATCATCATCATCATCATCATCATCATCATCATATTCGTACTCACACTCCTCACACATATTTTCGTCAATATATATGGCAAAAAAAACGACAAAATGTGTGGGCGTAGGAACAAGATATCAGGGAAGCTCAAAACCAAAAAAGAAAAAAGTAGAACATAAGAGAAAAACAAAAACCCTAACAAGACCACTAATGAACGTATACGAATCAAAAGAAACAAAAACACTAACAAGACCACTAATGAACGTATACGAATCAAAAGAAACAAAAACTGACCAATATCGAAGTGGTGCAAACGAGACAGGGAAAAAAACACACTTTATTGGACAGGTCTGAGGGCGTGGCTCCCCACCTACCTGGCCGGACCATCATAATTTCCTATCCACCTGTCGTGACGTGCGGTGCGCTGCTCATTACCGGCGTGAGGATAAGGGACGAGGGGAGGGAGGGGCAGGTAAGGGTTGTGATAAGTTGTGAGGGATAAGGTGAGGGAAGAGGGGAGGGAGGGGCAGGTGAGGGATAGGGTGAGGGAAGAGGGGAGGGAGGGGCAGGTAAGGGTTGTGATAAGTTCTGAGGGATAGGGTGAGGGAAGAGGGGAGGGAGGGGCAGGTAAGGGTTGTGATAAGTTGTGAGGGATAGGGTAAGGGAAGAGGGGAGGGAGGAGCAGGTGAGGGCTGTAAGGGAGAGATAGGGTGATAGGGGAGAGGTAGAGGTGAAAGGCAGATCAGGTGAGGGATGCGCGAAGGATAAGGTGATAGGAGAGGTAGATGGAAGAGTGAAGAGTAGGTGAGAGGGTGAGGGATAGGGCGAGGGTTGAGGGGAAGGAGGGGAACATGAGGGGATTGTGAGAGATATAGTGAAGGGGGAGGCAGGTAGAGGTTAAAGGGCAGAAGTAGGTAAGGACCATAAAAGAGGGAAAGGGAAACAGAAGGGGATGGGGAAGAAGGTGTATATGCTAGATACTGGAGAGCAGAATTGTGTGAAAAATGAAAGAGGAAAGAATGGATTACGCAATATAGTGAAACGATGAAAACAGAGAGAAAGAGAGGAAGGGAAGAGATAAAAGGGGATGAAAGTCTTGCAATGAAAAGGACAGAGTTGCATACTAAGATTAACAGAAAGGAAAGGAGCATAGATGTTTATAGAAAAGGTGAAGATGAGAGGAAGGTATGGAGGAGAGGAAGAAAGATAGGAGAATGAAAGTGTAGTGGAAAGCAGTTGAATATATGGAGAGCGAGGTATGTAGGCAGCATGGTAGGGAGTATAGATGTGTAGGGGAGGAATACAGATAACGGTCAGTAAGGGAGGGACGGGAGGGTAAGGGTAGAGAGTGCAAGGGGGACAGACACACGAAAGGAAGGGAGGGGGACACAAGGGCGGAGTAGCCAATTAACCAACGAATTTCCCGCTTATCATCCTATTTCCCCTCGGCCGGTAAGTACACACAAACCCGCCTGGCCGTGGAGGTGATAATGAGGTTACCTGGGCCGGTTAATGAGAGGAGGAGGAGGAGGAAGAGGAGGCAAAGGAAGAAGAATGACGTGTGTTTGAAACGTACATTTTTCCTCCAGCGCCTTGCTTTGTTCTGTTATCTTTTTAGTGGTTCTTCTTTGTCTACCATGCGAGTTGATTGTACACTCTGCGATCTCCATTGTGTTAGAGAGAGGGAAAGAGAAGGGAGAGAGAAAGAGAGACGGGGGGGGGGGGAGAGAGAGAGAGAGAGAGAGAGAGAGAGAGAGAGAGAGAGAGAGAGAGAGAGAGAGAGAGAGAGAGAGAGAGAGATGGAAAAACAAGAGAAAAAAAGAAAGAGAAAATGAAACAAAGAAAGAAAGTTGAAAGAAAGAAATGAAAAAGAAAGAAAAAAGAAAGAAAAATGAAATGAAAGAGAAAGAAAAAAGGAACGGAGAAAAAGACAGAGAAAAAATTGAGAGAGAGAGAGAGAGAGAGAGAGAGAGAGAGAGAGAGAGAGAGAGAGAGAGAGAGAGAGAGAGAGAGAGAGACGATAATTTATGCGAAGTTCTGATCCGCTATGCAGGAAGAACAAAAGGCCAAGGAAAGCAAATAAAGCAGACTGTCGGCGCCATTAACAATAGTCAGTCGCTCATCAGTCAGCCATTCAGTCGGTCTAATGTACCTTTGTTGAGCCGAATTATTTATTAAGAATCCACTGTATCACTCCACCCCCCCCTCGCCCTCTCGCTCTTCTCTACCTCACTTCACCCAAATAGCAAAACATGTTCGTCTTTTTGTGACTGACTGAATGACTGCCTGCCTGCCTGCCTGCCTGACTGACTGACTGACTGACTAACTGACTCTGCCTGTCTACCTGTCTGTCTGCCTGCCTGCCTGCCTGACTGACTGACTAGCCGACTGCCTGCCTGTCTGCCTGCCTAATTGACTGACTGACTGACTGATTGACTGATTGACTGACTAACTGACTGACTGACTGACTGACTGACGAAAGGAATGAGGGAGGGAGTGAAATGTTAGGTGAGGCAGTGAGTGAGTGAGGGACAGTGAGTGAGTGATAGAGAGCAAATGAGTGACTCATCTCAAGTGGTCTTATCTTTAGTCAGTCATTATTGCCATGGTTATCTCTCTCTCTCTCTCTCTCTCTCTCTCTCTCTCTCTCTCTCTCTCTCTCTCTCTCTCTCTCTCTCTCTCTCTCTCTCTCTCTCTCTCATGCACACACCCATGATTTACGGCCGGAGAAAGCTTGAAGCAATGACAATTAAAGACCATTAGCCTTGGCACGGCACTCAGGGTTATTAGTATAATGACGCACCTGCACCAACACACAAAAGAACCCTCCGCAGTGAACCCAAGTATTGGCGCCGCCGTGAATGGTGCAACGGAGCCACATGCACAGACACACAGGTACGGCACCGGGAGTTCACCTAATTAGCACCACCTGAGCATGCTGAGATCCTATTACAACTTCTCTATTTTTGGTATGTGGGAGTGGACCAAGCGCTAGAGAAGACAAGGCATACCCACAACAAGTTCCTATAAAAAAAAGTCGCTAAAAAGATGTCAAATAGCAATCGAAAAAAAAAAATGTTGATGGTTATACTGAATGAATGGATTAAAAGACAGACTGCGTAGCTATCAATTAGGATTATGAGATTTTTTTTACTAACTGAAGGAAGGAGGGGGGCAGGTGAGGAGAGGGGAGGAGACAGGTGAGCGGAGGTGAGGTGTAAGGGGCAGGTAAGGGGAAGTTGGGGTTATGTGTGATGAGGTGTGTGTGTGTGTGTGTGGGGGGGGGGGGGGTAGAAAAGGCGAAATGAAAAATAAATATGAGAATGTATAGAGGCAGGTGAGAGGGAGGGAGGCGGCAGGTAAGGAAAGGTGAGGGAATAGGTGAGAAAAGGTGAGGGGGCAGGTAATGATGAGCGACACAAACACAACAGGTAGGGCGGGGGGTGGCGGGGTCAACAACAGACAGGTGACCCCGTTAACGCCCCCGACAACTCACGCCACAACACAGCAGGCGGAAAGTGAAAGGAGGCGGCCACATGCTTACTCGCAGCCTCCCAAGCGAGTATCTCACCCGCTGTGTTGTTTAATTTCCTGCAACGCCGCCGGTCCATACCACTTCCACCTCCCCGACCCTGACACACACGCGGCAATCTGTCTTGTTCGTCGGGTATATCTTTTATCTTGCCGCCTCTGCCCATCTTCGCTCATCTCCTCCCCCCGCCTCCTCCTCCCTCGGTCTTATCTTCATCAACATGCACACAGAAGATGGTTAAGATAAATATGCTTCTTAAGATAGTTTAGAAAAAGAAAAGGGTCTTGAAATCAATCACACACACACACACACACACACACACACACACGCAGGCAGTCAGTGAACCCTAAGTGTGTCGCAACGTAAAAACAACATCACAACATCACAGGAAAAATATAAAAGGAGGTAGCAAGGAAACTATTATAGGCAGCGATGAGAGGGACGGGGAGAGGGAGGAACGAAGGGATGATGGTAGGGGGAGTCGAATGGAAGAAGGAATAGGAGGGAGGCAGGAGAGAGGAGACGAAGGAAAGGAGGGAGGGAGGGACAAAGGGATGATGGTAGGGGGAGGCGAATGGAAGGAAGAATAGGAGGAAGCACGGTGGGAGGGAGGCTGGGAAGGAGAGGCGAGGGAAAGAAAGACGTGAGATTCAAATAGAGGAGAGGAGGAGGAGGAGGAAGGGTAAAAAGGAGGGAGGGAGCAGGCATGAAGGTCAACAGGTGAACGAGGAGTAACGAATGACTGGACGGGACTCACGAAGGGCAAGGAAAAGGTGTGGAAAGGTGAAGAGACGAATGGGAGAGGAGTGGAGAGGGAGAAGAGGGAGGAGAGGTGAGGAGAGGAGAGGAAAGGAAAGACAAATATAAGAAAAGCAAAACAGAGCAAAACAGGAGAAGATAAGCTGATAACAACAAACAACACGAGACGATAAGAGAGGACAGGTGTCAAATGAAGAGATAAATGAAAATATGATAAAAGATTACAAAGAAACCAAGGAGAGGAAATGCTTAATACTAATGAAAGAATAAACGTACATAAAAGTAAGAACACACACACACACACACACACACACACACACACACACACACACACACACACACACACACACACACACACACACACACACCTGTTACCCTTCTCTTCTCCCTTCTCTACCTTCAACACGCACCTTCACCTGCTCCTCACCTGTGCTACCCTCACTTCACCGGTCTTAGTCCTACATACTTAACCTGCTCAGAAGAAAGGGGGACTGACTGAGGCCAACAAAAGAGAAATGAAGAAAAAGGAAAATATGAGTTAAGAAGGCAAGTCACGAATCAACGAGAAGCAACCAAACCCTAACGTAACCTCTACCCTTCTGTTCCTTCTCCTCCTCTACCTCCTCCTCCTACTCACCACCAGTCATCCCTCCACCAATGGAATCAACAACAGCCACCAAGCACAACAAGATGAATAAAAGAAGAGATGAACAGGAAGTGGAGCCGGTCATAGGACTTGAAATCCCCGTCAGCACTGATCTGCCCAGCCGGTGTGAGGCGGAAACTAAACCAATACAGAGATGGTGAAACACACAGTCCTATCGGAAATTCCACCTGTACTGTCCGTGAAGGTAATACTGATTGGGTTTTTACGTTGTCTGTCCGGCGAATGGGATTTAGTTGTGACTTCGGTTAGGAATAAAAAAAGAAAAGGCTATGTCGAAATATGATAAATTTTTACTTTCACCAATACCTAATGACCCTGAAAATAAATTCGTATATCAGCTTGTGAAGACTAAACAGAAAACACGAGAGGCACAAAGAGAGATATAAAATAGAAATCGTACCCAGCGATAACATTATACTTGCAAAGCTTTAACATTAAGCCCTCGGCGCCGAAAAACAAGTATTGTGTGCTATAGAATTAAAAAAAAAAATTGCCAAAGAAAGTGCTAAGAAGCCGCCTGAGTGGTTTGTGTAGCCGAGAGATAATAATAATAAATGGTAACTTTGTGTATATTAAGAGCGCGTTTAATACTTATAAAAAAAGGGAGGGAGAAAGAAGATTATTTGCAGGTGAGGGAAGTGACAGCAAACAACAACAACAACAACAACAACAACAACAACAACAACAACAACAACAACAACAACAACAACAACAACAACAACAACAACAACAACAACAACAACAACAATAACATTAAGCCGACAAGGAGGAAAAACGAAATACGCGCTGCCAGTGTAAGAAAGGAAGACGGGAACGTACCCTCTGCATAACATTATCGCACACACAAACACCGAACACAAAAACATTCAAGTCACAATCAAAGAGTACCACGAAAAACAATTTATCTTCTGCCAGCTCAACGCAAAAGAAAAACAAAGAGGGACAAAAAGGAAAAAAGAAAAATAAACACTGACTCACACAGCAAAAACTATTGATGGAAACGAAAATGAAAATCGACCCCGTAGCCATGCGAGGAGAATGGTCATGTGCCGCACCGTTAGAAAGGCAGAATCTTGGGTCAATCTCCCGATCCGACCTGTCCATAATCGCTCCTTTGTTAACGAGGCAGGAGGAGGAAACTTGCAGAGGGTGAAAGTCTGGACAGGTGCGAGGTGAGGGCAGGGAGGGGAAGGGAGAGTAGCCAGGTGGGAAAGAGCATGTGGATGGAGAAGGAAGAGCAGCAGAGTGGGAAAGAGCAAGTGGGAGGGGAAGGGAAAGGAAGCTGGTGGGAAAGAGCAATTAAAAGGGGAAGGTAAAGTAGCTGAGTGGAAAAGAGCCAATGGAAGGGAAAGGGAGCGCAGGGGTTAACGAGGAAGGGCAAAAGGGAAGGTAAAGACAGTTGAGTGAGATGGGTTAATGAGGCAAGAAATGGAAGAATTGGGGTTTATATCAAGGTGAGGAAGGGAAAGGGAGTTCAGAGGTTAAGAAGGAAAGGTAAACTAAATAGAAAAAGAAGGTAGAGGAGAGATGGGAAAGAATTGTAGGAAAAGAAGGAATGAGGGTTTAGATGAAGATGAAAAGGAAAGGAGATAAGGATGAGAGGGGGTAAAAATTCGAGTCTGAGAGAAAGGCTAAAGAAGAGGAAAAAATAATAGGAGGGGGGAAACTATATAGACTAAAAACTGATGACAAATAGAAAAAAAAGACAACTGATAAAAACGAGAATTAGAAAGAGACAAGGTTCAAGGGAGGGGGGGGGGGGTGTAAGAGGGGGAACTATATAAATTAAGAACTGATGACAAATAGAAAAAAAAAAAAAGACAAATGATGAAAACGAGAATTAGAGAGAGACAAGGTTCGAGGGGGGAGGGGGGGGGAGGAGAGTGAAAGCAGTACGTGGTGGAGAGTGACTGACAGGTGGGAGAGGAAGAGAGGAAAAGAGACAGGAGTGAAAGAATGAGGTGTGTCAGGGGAGTGGCCGAGGTGCAGTAGATAGAGGTGCTGGGGGGCGGAGGTGGGGGGCGAAGGTGTGTGACTCATAAGAAGCTCTGTGTAGTAACCACCCCACCCAACGACCCCACCACTCCACCTTCCCCCCTCCCCAATTCTTCCACCCCGCTCCACTCCCACAACCACTCCCAGCCGCTGCCCTCTCTTGCACCCCAGTTGGTAAAGGGAGGAAAGGGTGGCAGCAGGGTAAGGCAGGGGAAGGGAAAGGT
>NC_066512.1:13515535-13675535 GCF_024679095.1 Eriocheir sinensis | reverse complement strand
CACACACTTCCAAAAAGATGACAACAGTATCCACGTTCCACCTTCACTAACTCTACCCAACGTTTCTGCTCACAATGGCAACACATACACACCCAGAGACACACATATAGGTCTCGGGTTCAAGAGTGTGCCAGTGTGCCGGTGTTTGCGTGTGTTGGCGTATCATTGTGTACGTGAATAGCCAAGTGAGTGAGTGAGTGAGTTTTCCACGCTGAATATTCATGCGTGCGAGCGAGTGTATTTGTGTGTATGTTCTTCAAATGGCGTGTTGGTGGGTCGCTGGGTTGGGGACGCGTATTGTCTCCAGGGTTCGTTACTCCGCAGGGCAAAGGGTCATATTTATAAACATTTCTGCGCCCAAGAACACGTAATTTACTAGTCTTTCGTGAGAGTTAAGGGCATTTCCAGGGGTACTTTTATGATCCTGGTGGTAGTCTGAGCCTTCTTCTGTACCGTGAACCTAAAAGAACACTCATTAGAACTCGATTAACCTCCTTCTCGGCCTTTGGAAATAGTTGGTGTGAGGGGTGGGAGCATCTGACAATACCAACCAAAGTTCCTCCTAGAGTCGTCCTCCTTCCCAGTGTGTGTGTGTGTGTGTCAGGGGGGCGCTGCTCTCCCTGACGCCCCCTATATGCCGTCCTGTGAACACCTTCCTTTCACTCCTTTTGTTCTTTACCACCTCTGCGTAGTTGGCGTTCTCCTCTTTCACCTCAACTTACATTTTCTTCTCCCACTCCTTCCCTTTTTCTTCCTCCTCCTCTTCCTCCTCTCTCGGCACACTCACGTACTATACAACATCTCCGCTCCAGTTTTCTTCCTAATGAATTCAGACTCCCTCCTACCTTAACAATCTCACCATCTTTGTATTTTTTTTCTTTTATTCTACCTCCTCCTCCAGTCTGGTCAGTATGCCAGGGTGTCCAGGGAAGTCAACACTCCTCCTCCTCCTCCTCCTCCTCCTCCTCCCCCTGTCCAATCACACTAAACAGGAGGAGGGCCAGAACGCGGAACTCATTAGTGATTCAGGTGAGCGACACTGTAGTGACCACCTGTATAATGTTGTGTGTGTGTGTGTGTGTGTGTGTGTGTGTGTGTGTGTGTGTGTGCAGCTTTCTCCGGCACCACCTGACACCTGTGTGTGTGCGTGTAGATCAGTAGCTGTAAATCATTGTCTCTTGGTCTCCTGGTCTCCCCGAGGTGTGATTTAATGACCTGCACGCGATAAAGAAGCAAAAAAAGAAATCTCGAGTTTCACGTTAGCTGTTGCTTCAATTTGATTAATTATTACTGAGGAGGCACCGCAATAAAACATTTTGTATTACTCATTGTGGCAAATACTAGGAGGAAAAAAATAATAATAATACGAAGGAATGTGAAAAATAGTCAAGGAAGGAAGGAAGGAAGGAAGGAAAAAAGGAAGGAAGGAAGAAAAGAAAGGAAGGTAAGGAAAGAAAAAGAAAAGAAAAAGAAATACAGACCCACATACACAGAAAAACAAACACATAGACAAACACACATAGATGACGACAAAACAAAACACAGACAAATAGATACATTTGTGAAAGAAAAAAATACAGAGACAGTCAGACACAGACACACAGACAGACACAGACATAAAAGATAAAAAAAAAAAATCATGGGGCATCATGCAGACGAAGATACACACACACACACACACACACACACACACACACACACACACACACACACACACACACAGTTTCATTAGACTAAAACGACGGAGGTGGTGCAAGCGAGGCGGGATGGAACAGGGCGTGTGCAGGCGTGTCACGGAGAGGGCGTGGCGAGGTGGGGCTGTCGCGGCGGCTTGCTGGCTAACGGGTGTGTGCCAGGCGTGCCGACACACACACACACACACACACACACACACACACACACACACACACACACACACACACACACACACACACACACACACACACACGGATGGGTATATAACTAATCTACTCTTGCACATCTTTTCCTCAGTCCAAACCTTCAGCAAAATCATAAAGAAAGTAATATTTAGAGTAACGTTAAGTCCATCAAATGTAAACCTTGATGTAAGAACCTACAATATTTACTCCACAAAGCACGCGTGTCAGTACCGAGAACAGACTATGTTATATGCTTAGTTTACTTAATCTTTCGTGGAAAAAATCTCTCTCTCTCTCTCTCTCTCTCTCTCTCTCTCTCACCCACCCACCAACCCACACCCACACACACAGAGTCACAGCATTTTTACCATCTTTTCATCCTTTTCTTTCCCACTAATTCCCAAAGCACGCAAAAGAGAAGCTTAAGCAAACATTCCACTCACGTATTTCAACGAGAATAACACAATCGAAATTTACACAAGCCTTCCCTAAAACGAGCCACTGATTCAACCGTGAGCCTCTTTTGGACGTCCACTTCCCATTCATCCCTCGTCTGTAAGGCCAGGACACACACACACACACACACACACACACACACACACACACACACACACACACACACACACACACACACACACAGGGAAAAAAAACATGTATAAAGAGAATAAAGGAAAATATATAAAGAAAAATATAAAAAAAGTATAAATAAAGAAAAATGTATAAATTCACGCTGTTTAGTCACGACCTGGATGTTTCGGCGCTGCACAGACGGCCTTCCACTTTTTTTCTTTCTTTTTTTTCCATCTATTTTCCCTTCCACTTTTAAGGGAACCTGCATGATGTTTTTTTGTTACTTTCTTCTTTCTTCTAGTGGTGTTACTTTTATTTTTCTCCTTTTTTTAAGACGAATACTTTCCTTCGATCAATTTAAACAATCTCTCTCTCTCTCTCTCTCTCTCTCTCTCTCTCTCTCTCTCTCTCTCTCTCTCTCTCTCTCTCTCTGATTTATTATGTCGTGTAATTTGTATTTGTTTCTTTCTCGGAACAATTTCAGACGCGAAATTTGGTCACATCGGCTTTTTTCCAAATAGCTACTTTTAGGAGCAGGCGAATAATGTAATTTAAATTTAATCTAACGAAACATGAAATGGCAAACGTGAATTGGTCGAGTTATTTTTACGTATACAATTATTGCGGGATTTTCTTTATTCACTTTTCGAGGGGGTGTATCCATTAACTGGTGAAGAAGCAGCCGGTTCCATTCACCTAACGTAATAAGCAAATTTAACTGAGAGAAAGCACTGCGTGAACAAGAAAACTTTCCAACTTGTAAAACGAGAATTACAAAACGACAATACTCCATTAATTTTCTGCGCGAGTACAAAAACTAGAAAATAAAAAGCAATGCGAAGAAAATCTAAGACAATGGCCGTAATAATAACAGACTTAATACGCTCGCACACAGCAGGATGAAGATAAAACTGTGATTCATCCAAAATAAAATAATAAAAGGAAGAAAAAGGGAAATCTAGCGAGCACAAAAACAAAGAAAGAAAGCATGAAAGCCACCCTCACCTGGCAGCTTGCAGCAGGTGTGTGTGTGTGTGTGTGTGTGTGTGTGTGTGTGTGTGTGTGTGTGTGTTTTGTGTGGGTGTGGATTAGAGAAAGTAAACAAAGAACATATCAAGGTAAAGCTAAATTTGATCAATAACACATATTATTAGCACGCGTTGCCTCGGTGTTCAACTCCGTGCCTGCACAGGAGACGAAGTAGCGGTTCATTCTCTTTACCTTGGCAAAATTTCTTTCCTAAGTACTGTTCATTTTTTCAAGGTGGTTCATACACACACACACACACACACACACACACACACACACACACACACACACACACACACACACACACACACACATCTCGTTTATAGACCAGTAGATAAGACCACATGCATGGGAGGCTCAGGAGGTGGCTGGACCGTGGTAAAATATGTCTCGAGTAAATTTGAGGCTCAAGTATTTATTTTGGGCGCAGTCTGAATATCTTGACCCTGAAGTTGTTATGTGTGTTGAACAAGCATGACTCTCTCCCGAGGCTGCCGTTACGGAGGGGAGGGGAGGGGAGGAGGGAGAGAGAGAGAGAGAGAGAGAGAGAGAGAGAGAGAGAGAGAGAGAGAGAGAGAGAGAGAGAGAGAGAGAGAGAGAGAGAGAGAGAGAGAGAGAGAGAGAGAGAGAGAGAGAGAGAGAGAGAGAGAGAGATTAATGGATAACCTAAAGCGGGAATAAACATGAAAAAGAAAGAACATTAAAAAGACAGAGAAAGACAAGAAGACAAGCGGGAACAACAAGGAGAAAAACACGAAGCCATAAAAAGTGAGACAGGTTAAGAAAACAGAAAGAACAGAGCAGAACAAAAAGGAAAACAGAAAAAGAAAGACAGACAGACGGACAGATACGCCACGCCGCACGCACCTGCCTACGTATATTCTCATGCTCTCAGCCCAAGACGCTAAAGAACGCGACGAAAAAGGGAAATTTAATAAAAAAAAGACACGAACAAGACAGCAGGAGACACTGGCAAGCGTTACAGCGCCTTTTTTCCCCCTCCAATTTCATTATTCTGGACGCGCTCCGTAATGCAGACACCGTTATAGTGGCGGTGGTGGTGGCGGCGGTGGTGGACGTGGACAGCTCGCGGGCAGCCATCACCATTTTTTTCTATAGTGTCGCCGCGGATCCGAAATAACCGAACGAGCCTCAGCGGACCTTCGGAACGTGACTTTTTCGTTCTATTCGTGTCTGGAGAGAGAGAGAGAGAGAGAGAGAGAGAGAGAGAGAGAGAGAGTATGTCCACAAAATCTCCAGTCAAGGTTTCAGCTTTCCCTTAACCTGGTTTCTCGTAATCACGTAGTGCATTGTTAGCGGCTGAACGGACACCTCGGCGGGGGAAGAACTGGAGGAGAGAGGGAGGGAGGGATAGAAGTCAAGAGAGGAAGAGGGAGGAAGGAGAGGAGAGACGGAGGGGAGGGCAGTGTCGCGGTTAGAATGGTCTCATCAGGTTACTCTGCGGTTGGCGAGTCGCTTCCTCCGCCCTCAGAAGACATCCGTGAGGAGGCTGTGGTTGCTCTTCACCCGGGCGGCCGCAGAGGGCAGCCAAGGTGGGTGTCCCCGCGGCCACTCGAAGTACACTGGCCGACAGGAGGAGGATGAGACCGGGGGCAGGGCTAAGCAGGAGAGAAGAAAGAATGACCCAAACCAGCTCGTAAGACTCTTGTGGCCGGCAAACTTAGGACAAACTGGTTAATGGAACTCAAGGCACACAAAATGCGCCTAAGACCCATTATGAGCTTCGTTTACGTCCTCGAGTTTCAGGGTGCAGCCGGCGTCAACAAAAGGCAAGTTCAGAATGCTTAATGCATCCCCGTCATTGAGTTTCACCGGCTGGAGGACCAACGCCCCGAACATGACTTACTCGCTAGCTGTATCTGCATCGGAGGGGTGAACCTGCGACAACCCTCGGTACAGCAGGCTAGCGGAGGCCACAGAAAGACTTAATTGTTGTCCTGCGCGGTGGCCTCAGGCGGACACGACACAGGCCACGCTGGTACCCCTCCCTCCCTTCCTCTCTCCCTGAAGGCGGCCCGAAGAGGAGGATGCGTTGTGGCCTGTACTTGGTTCTTATTCCAACCGTGTTGTGTCATTACGGCTGCTTCACACCGCCGACGTGATGGCCAGTGCTGACTCATGCCGTATTCGTGGTATGCGATTTGCGATTGTTTCCATTTCTTTCTTCATCAGGTTACACACATCCGATATTTATTTCTTCAACACTTGAGTCAACGTGTTCATCTTCTTTCTTTAGGAGTATTTCTCCCATGACAACTTCCTAGACTCCGCTCCCTGCCTGCCGCGCCCTGTCTCCCCACCGTGAATGATGTCTTAATAGCAGGTATCAATGCGCAGCTCAACGGGTGAAAACTCTAAGTCTTATGAGTCACTGTGAGTCGTACGGGTCACTGCAGAAGACACATTCAGCAAGGTCTACTTATTTTTACGACAAAGGAAGGGAAGATTAACACCAGATAAAAGAGAGAGAGAGAGAGAGAGAGAGAGAGAGAGAGAGAGAGAGAGAGAGAGAGAGAGAGAGAGAGAGAGAGAGAGAGAGAGAGAGAGAGAGAGAGAGAGAGAGAGAGAGAGAGAGAGAGAGAGAGAGAGAGAGAGAGAGAGAGAGAGAGAATACGAATGAAAGAAAGAAAAAGAACCAGACAGAAAAAAAGAGGAAAGAAAAAGAAGAAATTAAGAAAAAGAAAAGAATGAAAGAATGAATTAAGAAAAGCAAATATGAGAAAGTAAAATGAAAGAAGCAAGAATGAAGTAGTTTCGGCCAAGTGCAAGCAGCTCTTTCGAATACAAGAACAAAAAAATAAAAAAAGCCTCAAATCTTCCTCTTCCTGTTTACTCTCCAAATTCTTCATCGGCTTCAAGATAATCGGGACTCCTCCGCGGCCTTAATTAGCGTCTCGTGCATTTGTGCCACTCCAACATTAATGGGGAGTGACCGCAGGGGGAGTTTTTTCTTCCTTTTTTCCTTACAAACTAGAGCCCGCCGCTTCCTTTAATGGGAATAAAAATAATAGTAAAAAATGCGGTCGCGGCATCTGATCCACGCCGGGCAAGGCAAGGCAAGCACACGACGAGGGACGAAGACAAATGAGGCTCGGCTGAAGTGTGTGGAGGGAGAGAGAAAATAATGGTTAAAGAAAGATAAAATAAATGAAAGGAAAGAAAGGAAAGAAGGAAACGAAGAAAGAAGGAATGGAAAGAATAACAAATAAATTAAGTACAAAAAGAAAAAAATACAGAGATAAAGAAAGCAAGTAAAAAGTAAAAACATAAAATAATAATAATACGAAAGAAGGAAGGGAAAGGAAAGAAAAGATAACGAAATAATAGAACAATGAAAGAAAGAAAACTGAAAACAAGGAAAGAAAGGAAACATGTATAAATTAAAGACAGACAGAAAGGAAGAAAGGAAAGAATAACGAAATAATTAGCGAATAGCAAACAAAGGAAGGAAAGCAAGTTCAAGCCAGCGATCGACTCAGTACTTGACGATCAGGCCGAGGGAGAGGGTACGTTAAGCGTCGTATTACAAGACATTTCGCCGCCCAAGAACACATATTTGACAAGGCTTTCGTAGGAGTTGTGGGCATTTCCAGGAGTAGTTTTGTGACCCTGGTGGTAGTGTGACCCTTCTTCTGTGCCGTGATCTTAAAGAAACACTCATTAGAACGTACTATAAGACATTTCGCCGCCCAAGAACACATATTTGACAAGGCTTTCGTAGGAGTTGTGGGCATTTCCAGGAGTGGTGGTAGTTTGACCCTTCTTCTGTACCGTGAGCCTAAAAAAAACGCTCATTAGAACCCCATTGATCCCCCTCTTTGACTTTTAGAAATTGCTGATGTGAGACGTGAGAGTGTCTTGTAATACCGGCCAGTCTCTCCACCACTGTTATCACTCTGAGGCACCAACGCAAGGGGACGATTACACGGCTAACTTTACTTTTAGTTCTGCTGACCCTGCTGACTCACCTCGCTCCTGTCTTCTCTTATTCTTATCTCTTTCTCTCGTTTCTGCTTTATTTCTTTCTCCCGCTTCGGCTTTATCTCTTTCTCTCTCCGTTACTTTTCCTGTCCTCTCAGCGAACAGTCCTTCCAGTCTTGCTTATCTACGGAACATCGCCCTCCCGCCACCGCCACCACCACCGCCACCCGCACCGCCACCGCCACCCCCACCACAGCCTTCGCCACACCGTCACCACCACCCCCGTCACCACCACCAACGGCCAATGCCCATAAAGTACCCCCCATGGTCGGCCGCGTCCCCGCCGCCCACCGCGCACCACCCACGCCACGCCGTCACGAAGGGAGAAGATGCCTAACGATGTTTTGAAGGAAGGAGAAAGAAGAGGAGTCGGATGAAGAAGGTGAGGAGTATGAAAAGGAACACTAATGAAAAAATCAGACATATACTCGTAATATATATTAAAACCATTTTCCCTGTTCTTCCCACCCACGAAAACTGATAATAAATTACAACTCCTCTGGCCCAAGTAGAAGGAAGGCAAAATTTATCAGTACACCCAAAGAGGAGATAAGTAAAACCAGTAATTAAAAAATTATAAATGCATTACATACACTTGAAAAACAGGGAAGAATAAGCACAGCGATATTCACCTTTAAATTTACGAGAGAAAAAGAAGGCACGGGAGGAAGGAAAGGAAATAACGAGGACGGAGGAGGGAGAGGAGGGAAGGAGGGAGGGAGGGATAATTGGGAAGGACTTAAGGAAAAGGAAGACGAATACCGAGGAGGTAAAAGGGTGTAAATAGCAGGAGGAGGAGGAGGAATAATAATAATACCGTAATAATAATAAGAATAATAAGAAGAAGAAGAAAATCATGATGAAGAAGGAGAAGAGAAAGGAAAACAGGGGCGAGAATAAACAGAGGGAGGGGAAGAGAACAGGAGGAATGGAGAGAGCTGAACCTTTTCTGAATTAGGTCAGCGGATGAATAACAAAGTAGAAGGAAGGTATGTGATGAAAGAGACGGGAGAGAAATGAAAGGAGAGAAATGCGACAAAAAAATAAAGAGAAAGATGACGGAAAACACTGGAGCATCAAATGAAAACAAAGCCTTTGCAATAGAAGAAGACAATAAAATCTGATAAGGCACAATTAACCTGACAGAGGTGAGATCAGGCCAAGAGACACGAGACCATTATGATGCTTATTTATCGTAGGAATTTCAGGTAACGAGCAATGAACTTACGTAAATTTCATCCGATGACTTTGTTATTCATTTATGAACAATTTTTTTATGCTTGTATTCATACTTAATCGCTCTTTTTGTTTACCAAACGCTGCAGTTCTGCAGCTACAGATGTACAAATACACGTATGGACATATGTATGATGTACGTATGTATGTATATGTATGTAACTGTCAACCACCTATGCCACGAACAAAAGAACAAATCTCCTTCAACAAATCATTCGGGACACACAAGAACCCTCGCCCCAACACCTGACACGGCCAGGTAGACACGCTGTCACCCAGGCGAGGCGGGGCCCGACCCTCGCGTCACTCAGCCACTCGACGAAAAAAACGTAAAACTCCCGTGAATGAAACCAACGAGGCGTGGCGGCCCGGCCCTCGCCTGAAAGTCGCCGCCGCCATAAGCTGCAGGTTCAGAGGCCTAACATTTTTTTCCCCTCCCCCTTCCCCCTTCTCCTCCTCCTCCACCTCTTCTTAAATGCCTTTGCCTCCAAGATCTCCCACTTAACACCTTCAAAGCACACCACTTATTTTATTTTTAAGTCCGTCTCTTAAAATAAAATTATGTATATAATAAGAGTAAAGCCGATTAATGCACAAAGGAAACTAATATTTTCATGTTTTTAATCACGCACCACTTCACCGATTTATTCAACACCATGACAGACGAGACTTTATTCAAAACCGGAGCGAATAGTGGCTTTGGCGAGAGAGGGGAGCTGATGATGACGTTGGTGATTACTATGATGATGATGATGATAATGACGCCGATAGTTAGGCCTCTCCCCTGTCAACACAGCCCCAGACGCATTACTCAAGGAAGACCCACCGAGGCGGCCCTCCACGCTGACCTTCACGACCCCTCGCACGCTCCCCCTCGACATTCAAGTTCAAGGTGGTGGTGACCCGTTCGTTCAGGCGCCGCCACCACCGCCGCTGCCTCCGCCTCCGCACGCTGGACACCCCTCCCCACCCCCAACACTCCCCTCCTCGGTGCATACTTAAACAGGATTACTCCCAAGCCTTATTTTTGGGAAGCGTAGCCGAAGACGTAAAAGAAAAGAGGGCGGTGGTTAGCGACTTTGCATAATCAGCGAAGACTTTCCTCATTACGTTATCACTAAGTTGAGTTCAATGTTACATATAATTTTCACGAAGTTGTTTAATCCCGAGAGTCAAGTTAATTTTCTTCCGCAGGTTAAGCCAATCCACCAGGTCAGTGCAGAGAGCTTTTACGCCGTGGTCACGAGAGGCGTCAGAGAGTCAAGTAAGCAACATTATGCATACAGAGATACGGCCGCAGAACAAGGCCAACACGGAACCTGTCCATTGTGTGACGGCTCCCTCGTGTTCTCTTTACCTTTTCACGCCTGTTGATGCAGAGATGACCGAGGCTTCGCACTTGTTGAGGCTTTCCACGCAGGTGTATTAGAGGGGAAAACTAAAAACGAATGGAACGATGTATTTTCTGATAAGTGTAAATCTATCTTCTTTTTTTTTTTTTTACAACAAAGGAGACAGCTCAAGGGCCCAAAAAAGGGAACAATAATAAAAAAGCCCGCTACTCGCTGCTCCTAAAAAAAAAAATCAAAAGAGGTGGCCGAAAGAGAGGTCAGTTTCCCTCAAAGCCCTCTTATCAATGCTTCCGATGCTTCAATGTTCCTTCCAGACTATCTCATTAGTGTTCGTCACCATTTGTCTCCAAGTCTTCGCTTTTGTATTTTCAAATGTTCCTTCAAACCTCTCTTGTTACTGATGCTCACAACCATCCTATGTCTTCTCTCCCCACTCAAATTTTCCCTCAACCACCAGTCATCTCCTGCCATCATCACCTGGCCACGCCCACTCCTCCCACTCAACATATTTTCTAATAACTGAAATTTAAGTTCTCCACGCCATGCTCCATCAAACCCCTCTCAGCGCAGCCCGTCATCACCTGCCCACGCCCACACCTACCACTCCACCTCTCCGTCCCTCGCGGGTACAGATGGAGGGTCAGAGGTGAACAATACACTCACTCACGGTCGCTGGTCCCTCAGAAACAGGTTAGTTGGGGGCGCTTCGTGAGGACAAGAGTTTATTTCGAGGTGAGCGGCCATGAGGAGGAAGGGGAGCAGAGGGGAGGAGGCAAAGAAGGCGAGTTGGAAGGAGGCGGAAAGTAAATAGAGTTGAGTGAAGGAGAGCAGCCATGAAAGGAGCTCAGCTGATGCCCACACGGTGTAACTTTGGTTGCTGGGAGAGTACTGTCCACCTTCAGTCCTGAGGCTTATCTTTTATGTTAATGTGTGTGTGTGTGTGTGTGTGTGTGTGTGTGTGTGTGTGTGTGTGTGTGTGTGTGTGTGTGTGTGTGTGTGTGTGTGTGTGTGTGTGTGTGTGTGTGTGTGTGTGTGTGTGTGTGTGTGTGTGTGTGTGTGTGTGTGTGTGTGTGTGTGTGTGTGTGTGTGTGTGTGTGTTCGCAAAGGTTCTCTCTTAGGTCAAGTTGAGACAGACAAAACATAAGAGACACAAAGCTGACTCCAGATCAGTATCTTGTCCGCGTGTCGGTCAGGCGCCCCGAGAGTGAACCGAAAATGGGTCAGGCGGGGTCAAGGGACATCTTCAAGCCGCGCCGCAGACAAACTAGTGTTGGGCAATCACTCAGCATACACTTTCCCCGGGTGACTCGGCCAGGTGACGGGGCAGGAGTGGGGAGGAAGGAGGAGGAGGAGGAGGAGGAGGAGGAGGAGGAGGAGGCAAGATGCATGTCGAGATCGCACGCTGCTGGAGGTGTCTTGTTCATGAGCGTCAGCACTGTGGGCTGCACGAAGGCCACAAACAATGGCCACGATTCCATTAAATGTTAATAAAAGTCACATTCCTTTAAGGCATAAAGTGTGGCGTGTCAGGACCAGCGGCTCCCTGGCGCCGACACGAGACTAGCTACAAGGAGTGATGGTGACGGGAGGCACGGCGCCGAGCCCAGCCTCCTGCCGCCCAGCCTGCGCTCCTCGAGGTGCCTCAGTATCAGTCACTCGCCTCCTGAAGGTACATCACAAAGGAGAGAGGAAGAAAAACCTGAATAACAGAGTGAAGGGTACAAGTGGGCCGTAACGAGGGCTAGCAGGCCACCGAGGTTCTGCGTCACCTGTGCATCCGTCACCTGGCAGAGGGGGGGAAGGTCTTCGGCCAGCCGTTGCTCGAAGGCCATGATGATGCAACACTCGTAAGGCTTCGTGACGGAAATGAACGCATGCACATGACTCATGCGGCTAAACCCGCTGACCAGAACTGTAAGGACGAGGCCGAGAAAATCACTGACCTGCAGCACACGACGCGCCTCACAGACCTGACGAGGGCAGCATCAAAACCCTCTGTGTGCAGCGGCGGGTCAGCAGCACCGACGGAAACAATCAACACTAAATGAGGCCACTGGGGCACCTCACGCACCGGGGTGGAGGGCGGGGGAGCCTAATGCCCCAGGAGGTATACTGGGCTCTCTTTATCACCATGGAACACTACCGACAGACAATAAGTACAGCACAGCAGCACACGACATGTTCTGTTCGGCGGCGGGACGTGAACTGAAATGAACATCGAGGAAGTGACGGACCCACTCGCCGTTTTTCGGCCGCGTGAAGGCTCGTGGACGCCCGCGGCAATAAGAAGCTCGACCGTAACAGTACAGCAACATAACAGCCGCGGCAGGATTATTAAAAAAGCAGCGAGTCATCCAGTTTTTCGTGCACCATTCCCGCCTTCCGTTCCCAGCGGCTAAAAATCGCACTACAGCTACTTTCCTACGCCGCAGCCCCGTTTCCCACCAGACTCGCCTCGCTGGGTCCTCCCAAATAGGCGGCGCACCGTAAAAACTGGTGTTCCGAGCCCAACAGGTGAACGGTGCGATAGCTCTCACAGGAACACTCGACTTGACCCGACCTTTACCTGCCCTGGCGCCTTGGGACTGGAGGAAGGGAAGGGAAGGGAAGGGGAAGACATATACGGAAGACACCAGAGGGAAGGGGAAGAGAAGACCAAACAAGAGGAGAAGGGAGGAGCAAGTTGTTTTTTTTCCCTGCGGACCGGTGTGTGTGTCTGTTTTGTTGTCAAGGCGGTTACAACGACCCATGCAGCTTCCGGCGAAGGAGGAAGTGAAGAGAACGTTGTGCAATAGAATACTGGACAGCCAAAGCCAAGCCTCATCGTGTTTGTTTTTGTCAACGCCCCCAAACACGGCGAACCTAATGAAGCGACTCGGATATTGGAAAAGGTAAATAAAGGTCCAGCCGTTCATTAACAAAGTGGCTCAGCGGAATATTAATAAGAGAGAGGAAGGCGGAGCGGGTGACGATGCAGGGTGAGGATGACGAGGAGCAAGAAGAGCAGGGGAAGGAAGAAGAAAAGGAAGAAGAAGAAGAAGAGCAACAACAACAACAACAACAACAACAATAACAACAACAACAACAAGAACGAGAACAAGATAAAAAACAAGAACATAAATAATAAAAAGAATAAAAGAAGAACAAGAAGAAAAGAAGAAGAAAAGAAAATAGGTGGAGTGATCGTCGTGGATCGGCGTCGTTAACCCTTTGACTCCTGGCTTTTTTTTTCTTCTCTCTCAAGTTCTTTTTTCCTATCATTTTCGCTTCATTCTTTTGTACGATCTGTCTTGTGGTTCCATTATGGACAGAAAAAAAGATCATAACTTAGTCACCCTTAATGAAGTTCATGAGAGAGGAAGAGGAGGAGGAAGAGGAGGAGGATCAGGAGGACGAGTTTTAGGAAGAGGAAGTGAAGAAGAGGTTTACTGAAGATTAGGGAGAATAAAAGAGGATGATGAAGTATAACACAATAGAAAACTGAAGAAAATAATTGAGGAAAAGGAGGAGGAAGAGGCGGACTAGTTTGAGGAAGAGGAAGTGAAGATGTGTAGAGATGGAGGAGGAGAAAAAAAATCGAAGATAGAGTATTACACAAAAGATGATGGATGAAGAAGAGAGAAAAGGAGGAGGAGGAGGAGGAGAATAAAGGTTAGCGTGGTTATGGTTGCTAAGGACCCACACGTGACCTGTTGGCGCCAGTCACCGCCAGCACCAGCCTGACCCCCGCCACGTCCCGCCGCCAGAGGATCCACCATTTGTTGACCCCCCCTTCCCCTGCACTACCTAAGACCCCCCCTTCCCCTGCACTACCTACGACCCTCCTTCCCCCGCACTGCCGACTCCCTCCCACTCTCCACCTTCCTCCCTTTCCCCCTTTCTCGTGCACTGCCTCCGCCAACACTACTTCCCTCCCTTCACCCCTTCCCGTGCACCCATCAACCATATGTTACCTCTGTGACACTCCTATTCTTCCTCCAATTCACCCTTCTCTTACTCTTCCTCGTCATACTTCTTCGTTCTTCTCTTTCCCTTCTAGTACTGTATTATCTTTTATTTTTTTAACTCCTACTGCTACTCTCTATCTATAACTATCTATAACTATGACTCAAAATTCTCGCCCTACTCTCCCCTACCCTCGAAACCGTCTATTCTTTGTTCGTCCATGTAGGTCACAGGTGCACTTCAGCGAGGAAGGTGGAGGAGTAGTAGAAATAGGGGAGGACGGAAGGCGAAAAGTAACGGGAAAAGGAAGTGAAAAGAAGGAAGAAGGATTGAGCAAGGAAGAGGAGGTAAAGGGTTAGCCGGTCAACCAAAACACACACACACACACACACACACACACACACACACACACACACACACATGCAAGACAAACACGCACACTTTCCTCCGTGACCCCGAAAAGTGTGTAAGGAGAGCAAGAAGGAAAAATAGAGCTGCTCGTCCGTCCCTGGGAAAAAAAAAAATTAAAAGAGGTGAAAGGCGTGTGTGTACTTATGCTGAGGTGTAGCGAAGTGATGTTAAGGTGTGTGTGTGCTTGGTGTGCGGTGGAGTGTAGCGTGAGATCAGGCTTTGGGACAGTGTGGTGTAGTGGTCTGGTGAGGTGCTGTGATTTGTTATGGTGTGGGAGTGTGATCTGGTATGGTGATTCGGTGTGGTGTGATGCTTTGTGTTTTTACTGACTGAGTTAAGATGAGGAGGTGGTGTTGATGTCTTAGCCCAGTTGTTGTTGCTGTTGTTGTTGTTTGTGTGTGTAGTCCTCCTGTTGTTTGTGTGTTGTGTGGTGCCGTGCGTGTACTGAGTGGTGGTGTGGTGCGGAAATGAGAAGTTCAGTTTGGTGTTTTCCTTTATGCTAATATGAGTTTCAACAAGCAAAAAAGAAAAGAAAATACCCCACTCCTTAATACACACCTGCAATTATGCAAACACACACACACACACACACACACACACACACACACACACACACACACAAAGAAGCATACACACACACACAAACACACGCACCAACCACATTCGCGAACACAAACACCACAAACAATTACTACAATTTAGCAACAAGTTAGACAATGTTTACATACACAATTACGGTCTTTGCCATACTAATGATCACGGAACTTTCACCTGCCCAAATTTAATCCCTGGGTACCTGCCAATTAAGCAGCTCCACACCTGTGCCGCGGCCCCGCCTTCACCTGGCCAGAAGTATTAAATGACAACCTGTGCATGACGTAATTGATGGACGAACCAGGTGCTTTAGAATGAGAGAGAGAGAGAGAGAGAGAGAGAGAGAGAGAGAGAGAGAGAGAGAGAGAGAGAGAGAGAGAGAGAGAGAGAGAGAGAGAGAGAGAGAGAGAGAGAGAGAGAGAGAGAGAGAGAGAGAGAGAGAGAGAGAGAGAGAGTCTAAAAAGGAAGAGGAAAATATATTGTGGTAAAAAAAGCTAATGTAATAAATTAGAAGAGAGAGAGAGAGAGAGAGAGAGAGAGAGAGAGAGAGAGAGAGAGAGAGAGAGAGAGAGAGAGAGAGAGAGAGAGAGAGAGAGAGAGAGAGAGAGAGAGAGAGAGAGAGAGAGAGAGAGAGTCTAAAAAGGAAGAGGAAAATATATTGTGGTGAAAAAAGCCAATGTAATAAATTAGAAGAGAGAGAGAGAGAGAGAGAGAGAGAGAGAGAGAGAGAGAGAGAGAGAGAGAGAGAGAGAGAGAGAGAGAGAGAGAGAGAGAGAGAGAGAGAGAGAGAGAGAGAGAGAGAGAGAGAGAGAGAGAGAATCTAAAAAGGAAGGGGAAAATATATTGTGGTGAATAAAAAAAACATGTAATAAATTTGAATAACTGGGAAAAAGAGAAAGAGGGTACATAAATAAATATACATGAGAGAAAGGAAAGAGGGAGAAGAGAAACGGAGGTAAGGTGAGAAAGAAGACAAGCAGGCAACGAGGTACAAAAGGAATGAGGGAGAGAAGGAATTCGAACAAAGAAGAAAGCAGTGAAAGAGTGAAGGAAGTGGAGAGGACAACAAATAATGCAAAGATTAAAACATGGAGGGAACAGGAACATGATCTTAGAATGCAAAGAGGAAAGTAATGGACGGAATGAAGGAGAAACAAGAGAGGAAGGTAAGAATGCAAGAAAGGAGAAGAGAAAGGAGAGGAGATAACCAGAAGGACAAGGAAGAAAGCAGGAAAGAGAGGGAAGAAACGGGGCAAATTATCAAATAGGTATGGAGGAAAATGAAGGAGAAAAAAAAGAAGATAACCATGAGGAAAAGGATTTGATTGATTGATTGATTTAAATTAGGCGCCGCAACAGCCAGGGTCATATGGCGCCGATGAGGAAAAGGAAGAAAACAAGAAAGATAGGAAAGAGAGAAATAACTGGAGAGGCGAGGAGGAAAGCATGGAAGGAGGGAAGGAGGTCATACGAAGAAAGATTTATGTGAAGGAAGAGCAATAAAAAATAATATGAAAAAAGAAGCAAGAAGGAAACGCCTGCAACGGAGAGAAGAAACTCGTGAGGGTGAGGGTCAGAGGTGAGGAGGAGGAGAAGGAGGAGGAGGAGGAGGAGGAGGAAGGGTGGTGACGGAGAAGAAAATGCGCATGTTGCAAATGAGCACGTGGGAAAAACAGTTATTTGCTTTATTATTGTTATTTCGGTGGTGGTGGTGGTGGTGCAGATTGTAGTGGTGGTGGCGGTGTGTGGGAGTAAAGGTGGTGGTGGTGGTGGTGGTGGTGTGGTGGTTAAGGAAAGGGTACAGGTAGTAATGGTGGTGATGGTGGTAGTTTAGTCGGTGGTGGAAGTCGCGGCGGTGATGATGGTGGCTGCGGTGATGGTTGTGTCGGTGAAGAAACGAAGGGAAAAGAAAGGTAGGCATTAAAAAAAATCCTGGGTTGGGGGATGATGGAGAAGGAAAGGAATGAAAAGATTGGGACTATCCTGGGTTTTCAAAGGGAGGAAAAGAGGGTTGGAGGAAGAAAAGGGAGGGAAATTGAAAAGGCTCGATCTGTGTTAAAATGAAAAGGAGAAGGATTATAACACAGTGAAACAAAAATAAGAAAGCATACGGTGATCTGCGGAAATAGCAAGACAATGAAAGTAAAGCGGTAAAAATGAAAAGCCAAAAAGTCCGGGGAGAAAAAGAAGACAGTTAGGCGATAGACGAGCCACTTAAGTGTCCGTGACTGGGGGCGTGTGACCGCTCCCTCGGCCACCACCTGGAAACCTGATACACGCGCCTGCCTGAATATCTGTTTGAATGGATCTCTCTCTTTCTCTCTTTTCTTCTCTTTCTCTTTTCTTTTTCTTTCTTCTTTTTTTTTCTTCTTCCTCCTTCTCCCCATCTTTTCCTCCTCTTACTCTTAATCCTACTCCTTTTTCTTCTCCTCCTCCTTCTCGTTCTACTCTTTTTCTTCTTTCTCTTTTTTTTCATTCTTCTTTTTTTTCTTCTTCCTCCTTCTCCCCCATGTTCTCCTCCTCTTACTCCTACTCCCTTTTCTTTGCCTCCTCCTCCTTTTCGTTCTACATTTTCTTCTTCTCCTCCTTCTACTACTTCTTTGTCACCGTCGTCTTCATTAATACACCCCGCTCCTCCTCTTCCATTTCTCATTACTACTACTCCAACAATAACTAAATCCACCTCACCACAACCTATTACCTGTATATGTTGCCTCTTAGTCATACCCTCTAACCAACAGATCCATATATCCTCAACATAACATCCCTCGACATCATTGATAACCCGAATCCCTCTAATAACCCTCACAACCATTACCTTTCCTCAAATAAATAAAGAAACCTTACATTCATACCGCTGCACCATACACGTGTCTACAACACCTATAGATAACATCACAACTCGACCTCAATGGTAAGGTGAAACCCTCCCTCGCCCTCTCCCCTCTGCACGTGTCGCCGCTTCGTACCGGGTCAGAACAATGTGCAGGCAGGCTTCACGGGCTAATGGGATTGCAGGGGAGGAGGGGAGGATGAGGAGAGGATCAATCTACGGCTTCTACGGGTATGGTGACTTGGAAAGGGAGAGTGGAAGGGGAAGAGAGACAGATTGCCGTCACATGTGTCTGTGTGCGAGGGGAGGCGTATGACGTGACAGGGCTGAGACGTGAGTAAGTAGGGATGAAGAGAAGGGGAGCCATAGGGGAAGCAAGGGAGGGAGGGAGGAAGGAAGGAAGGAAGGAAGGAAGGAAGCAAGGAAGTAATGGGGAAGGGAAGAAGGAAGGAAGGAAGGAAGGAAGGAAGGAAGGAAGCAAGGAAGTAATGGGGAAGGGAAGAAGGAAGGAAGGAAGGAAGGAAGGAAGGAAGGAAGGAAGGAAGGAAGGAAGGAAGGAAGGAAGGAAGGAAGGAAGCAAGGAAGTAATGGGGAAGGGAAGAAGGAAGGAAGGAAGGAAGGAAGGAAGGAAGGAAGGAAGGAAGGAAGGGAGGAAGGGAGGAAGGAAGGAAGGAAGGAAGGAAGGAAGGAAGGAAGGAAGGAAGGAGGGAAGAAGAAAGGAAGGAAGGAACGAAGGAAGGAAGGAAGTAAGGAAGAAGGAAGGAAGGAAGGAAGAAGGAAGAAGGAAGGAAGGAAGGAAGGAAGGAAGGAAGGAAGGAAGGAAGGAAGGAAGGGAGGAAGGAAGGAAGGAAGGAAGGAAGGAAGGAAGGAAGGAAGGAAGGAAGGAAGGAAGGAAGGGAGGGAGGAAGGAAGTAAGGAAGCGGGAAGGGAAGAAGGAAGGAAGGAAGGAAGGAAGGACGGAAGCAGTAAGGGAAGAAGGAAGGAAGGAAGGGAGGAAGGAAGGAAGGAAGGGAGGGAGGAAGGAAGGAAGGAAGGAAGGAAGGAAGCGGGAAGGGAAGAAGGAAGGAAGGAAGGAAGGAAGGAAGAAAAAAAGAAAGAAAGAAAGAAAGAAAGAAGGAAAGAAAGGAAGGAAAGAAAGATAAGTGGTGAGTGAGTGCAGGTAAGGTAAGAACAGTAGGCTTGACAAATGATGACTCAGAAAGAAAGGAAAAGGAAAAGGAAGAACACGGTACAAAATTGAAAAGAAAGAAAGGGGGAGGAGGAAAAGCAATTATTCTTGGTGTTTTCTAAGGTCTGATGAAAAGAATTAGAATGAAGCGAGGAAAATATTAGAAGGAAGAGATGTAGACAGCAAGGGAAAAAAAGACAAACAGACAGATAGATAGGCAGGCAGGCAGCACGAAGGGAAGGGCCCACGAGGCTTAAGGAATGCAGGACCATGTGTGGGAAGCGTGAACACACAGCGTATCTGCCTGACCGTGAGTGAGTGTATGTGCCTGTGTGTGCATACGTGTGAGTGTGGATACCTGTGTACGTGTGAATGTGGGTGTGAATAGAGTGGCTATGAGTGTGAGTCTGTGATTGAGTGCGTGTGAAGGCAGGTGCTTGCATACTGATCCTTCTACCTTCCTTAAAATCTACCTATCTACATCCACAACGACAACCACCACTACCATATTTATCACTTCCACTACCACTGGGTGTGAATGGAGTGGCTGTGAGTGTGAGTCTGTGATTGAGTGTGTGTGAAGGCAGGTACTTGCATACTGATCCGTCTACCTTCCTTCCATCCTACCTATCTACATCCATAATTACAACCACCACTACCATCGTTATCACTACCGCCACAACCATAACCACCGTCCGTCACTTCCTCCAGTACCCCAACCCACGGTACCAACCACAACCATCATCTATCAAATATCATCACCACACAATCTATCACACATCATCACCACATCATCTATCACACATCGTCACCACAGCAATCAACACTTCACCATCCATCACCACGCATCATCTTCCAAACGACCGCCAATCCTCCCTCGCCACAATCAACACCTTCGTCATCCATCACATCAAAATCACAATCATTCCAACGACCGCCATTCCAAACTTACCGCTAACGCAATTCAACACATATAGTAGTGATGCCTGAGTTTCTTTCAGTATAACGTTTCCAGTTCCATGATATATTTGTGGTAAAACTTGATAACTAGTGAGAGATATGACGAGACAACACGCGTCCAGAAACACCTAATACCCTACTCTCTTCTAACTAAACCAGAGCTAATTAAGATCACGTCCTCAAAACACACTTCACTGTATCGTAATCTTCTCAATAACCACAATGAGAGAGAGAGAGAGAGAGAGAGAGAGAGAGAGAGAGAGAGAGAGAGAGAGAGAGAGAGAGAGAGAGAGAGAGAGAGAGAGAGAGAGAGAGAGAGAGAGAGAGAGAGAGATAGAGAGAGAGAGAGAGAGAGAGAGAGAGAGAGAGAGAGAGAGAGAGAGAGAGAGAGAGAGAGAGAGAGAGAGAGAGAGAGAGAGAGAGAGAGAGAGAGAGAGAGAGAGAGAGAGAGAGAGAGAGAGAGAGAGAGAGAGAGAGAGAGAGAGAGAGAGAGAGAGGTGATGACAGCCCTCTTAACCTAAATAACATCTGTCTCATTCCACAAACTCCACCCCCATTCATTACATTCCTCCTTCCCACCCTTGTTTATCCACCCTTCCAAACCACCACATTCCTTCCCCTAACACCAGTGGCCACTCTCCTAAGCAATCCATTTATCCACTTCATAACCACCAGGCATTTCTATCTAGCCTCTTACACCACCACAATCCTCTTCATAAACCCGCTGTCTCACTTACAAAATATTCTATCCACTTATCCACTCCACATCCACTCCACAGCCTATTTTTCTCAACCACAGTCAGCCATCAGCCCACACCACCACATTGCTTCCCATTATCCACTCTGTCTTCCCCACTGAACCAACCATTTATCCACTCCACAACCACACCCTTAAACCATTATTTCCAACCTAGTCCACCTATCCTCCCACACTACCTTTTCGCCGTTATTCCACCTCCACCACAGCTTCCCTTAACTGACAATCTGACCTACACTTGCGAGATACAAAAAAAGCTTCCCAACGTACTCTTTCGCGGCCTTCCATTCGAACCAGGAGGAAAATATTACCCCAGACGCCTCAAGACCCACCATCACGGCCGTCTGCTCGATGCTGCTGCCCAGTCCACGTGACCCACAACTAAATCTTCGAAGCCCACATTTTCAACAAGTCTGGCAACGCCCTAGACTCGCCCCTTCTCTCCTCCCCCTCCCTCGTCCTCCTTCACCTCCTCCTTCTTTACTACGCCACCATGATGAGGCACTGATCACATATCTCCCATGAATACATCAGTTTGGCCCCGAAAGTAAAACTAATCTCAAAATATCAGGCGTCAACCATTTTTGTTTTTCTCTCTTTTAGGAGGAATCGTTTTTATCTTGCGTCTGCAGCTCAGGTTTGTTTGTGATGCGAGACTTGAGAAGCATAACCTTGTGTGTAGAGCTGGAGGAGGAGGCCGACGACGAGGAGAAAGACGATGAGGAAAAAGACGAGGAGGAAGAGGAGAAGGAGGACGAGAATGACGAAAACGAGGACAAGGACGAGGAGGAAAACAATGACGATAAAGAACATATGAGAAATTAAAACGAAAGAAAAGATAATGGCTGTAAAAAACGGAATTCGTATAGGAAAACAGGGAACATACCGTAAGGGAATACAAGAGCGAAGTCGCACCGAGAAAAAAGAAGACAAAGTGAATGGCAAACCACGCTTCACATCACCTCCGTCACGATGCGCTTGTCTGCCTCTCTCAAGGACGCAAGAATCGGCACCAATCCCATTACCGAGAGAAATGCCAACGGAACTAACAGAGAGACGCCATGACGAAGAGCTCGGTGAAAAGACGAACGACAATAACAGACAAAGAGACAAAAGGAGGATGAGGTAATGACAGGAGGAGGAAAGACACAAAGGAACAAACTAACTTTCCGATTCGTTGAGAGAAAAAGGCATAAGAGGCAGTAAAGAGAATAGGTCGACAATGAGAAAGATAGGAAGGAAGAGAAAAGAAGCAAACTGTGTGGAGACGGACAAGAAAGGGACGTCACTAAAGTATAAAAACAAGGAGAAAATATCCGCAAATGGCAGAGAAAAGGTTGACAATAAATGAGTGAGAAAGAATGGAAAATAAGCAAACAGCGCGGAAAAAGACAAGAAAAAGAAAAGAGTAACGATCAATCAAGAAAAAAAGAAATGAAACAAAAATAAGAAAGAAAGGAAGTGAAAAGAAGCAAACAGCGCGGAAAAAGACAAGAAAAAGAAAAGAGTAACGATCAATCAAGAAAAAAAAGAAATGAAAAAAAAATAAGAAGGAGACAGAGTAAAGAGAAAGGATTGAGAATGAGTAAGAAAGGAAGAGAAAAGAAGCAAACTGCGCGGAAAAAGACAAGAAAAAGAAAAGAGTAACGATCAATCAAGAAAAAAAGAAATGAAACAGAAAATGAGAAGGGGACAGTAAAGAGAAAAGGTTGAGAATGAGTAAGAAAGGAAGAGAAAACAAGCAAACTGCGTGGAGAAAGACAAAATGAAAGAAGATTAACAACCACAAAATAAGAAAAAGAAAGAAAAAGACAAACGTGGTATACTAAAGAGAAAAGAATGACAAAAACAGAGTGCGAAATAAATCAGGGGAAGACAAACAGAGAGCAGAAACACAGACGACCACCGAAAAAGAAAGAGGGAAGGGACAAAGAGAAAGTCAGGAGAAAAAATTAAAACAACACAGTCCCACTAACACACCCTACCGTTCGTTCTGCTATCTGATTAAAAACCCGCTTCATGACTGCCAACGCCCCATCACCACCTCCCATCCTGCCAATACCCGCTCACAGAAGGAGAGAGAAGAGCCACGCAACACTGCAACACCTCCACCGAACCCTCTACCCGCGTGGCTATCAGATGGAAACGTTTAACGCCTCCCAGCACACCATAACCCGACCGTCCTGACCCCAAGCGAACCCAGAGAAACGTGTCAAGAAGGTGTAATATTGAATAGCTCTCCTTCGGGCCCGAAATGACGAAGGCAACAGCTGTGCATTGGCCTGGATAATATCAGGTTAGTGAGGGTGGAGGAGAGGGAGAAAGGGCGAGGGAAGGAGAGAGGGGTAGAGGAAGATGGGTGAGGCTACTCCGGGATAGACAATGGATATGTAAAGAGAAAAACGGGAGAGGAGGTACCTCGAAAAAAGGGTGAAGGAAGGGGAGAGATGGAGAGATGCGTGGGGCTGGTGAATGGGGAATAAGAGGAAAGGATGCAGATAAAAGAAAGTTGATCAAATAAAACCAAATGTGGCAAAAAAATGAAAAGCAAAAACACAGTAAAATAAAGAAAAAGAACGAGAGAGAGAGAGAGAGAGAGAGAGAGAGAGAGAGAGAGAGAGAGAGAGAGAGAGAGAGAGAGAGAGAGAGAGAGAGAGAGAGAGAGAGAGAGAGAGAGAGAGAGAGAGAGAGAGAGAGAGAGAGAGAGAGAGAGAGAGAGAGAGAGAGAGAGAGAGAGAGAGAGAGAGAGAGAGAGAGAGAGAGAGAGAGAGAGAGAGAGAGAGAGAGAGAGAGAGAGAGAGAGAGAGAGAGAGAGAGAGAGAGAGAGAGAGAGAGAGAGAGAGAGAGAGAGAGAGAGAGAGAGAGAGAGAGAGAGAGAGAGAGAGAGAGAGAGAGAGATCCGAAAAATGACACAAAATGATCGTTCAGAAAGCCTCGATAGCAAGGTTGGTCCATAATGACAGGTGACGAACATTGCCTTCCCGTGTCTGTGTGTGTGTGTGTGTGTGTGTGTGTGTGTGTGTGTGTGTGTGTGTACGCCAACCAGTACTTGTTTGCTGTTCGGATTTTGCATTTGTTTATGGCACACCTGACACAGAATTTAGTGCCGCACACCTGTCCTTGATGGTACTCAGGTGAGGAGAGAGACAGAGAGAGAGAGAGAGAGAGAGAGAGAGAGAGAGAGAGAGAGAGAGAGAGAGAGAGAGAGAGAGAGAGAGAGAGAGAGAGAGAGAGAGAGAGAGAGAGAGAGAGAGAGAGAGAGAGAGAGAGAGAGAGAGAGAGAGAGAGAGAGAGAGAGAGAGAGAGAGAGAGAGAGAGTGTGTGTGTGTGTGTGTGTGTGTGTGTGTGTGTGTGTGTGTGTGTGTGTGTGTGTGTGTGTGTGTGTGTGTGTGTGTGTGTGTGTGTGTGTGTACGAGAGATTTCAACGTCAGGATACAGAGTAATCCAAACTATTATCAAGCCTCCTGTGTCATAAGTGTTCGTTACGAGGTATGTCCCGCAACGCAGCTCACCCTCCCGTACCCCCCCCCCCCCGCCTTCCCTGTCTCCTTAGCGTGCAATAATACGGGAGAAAAAATGGCAAGAATGTTTACGTCACAGTCTCCGGCAATCATCTTAAATTAGTCAGCCTCGACCCTCCCTCTCTTCAATCATCCACCACCACCACCACCTCCTCCTCCTTCCCTTCCCTCCTCTTCTCCTTCTCCTTCTCTTTAACTCTTGCTTTCTCCTTCTCCTTTTTCTGTTTCTCCTTTTCCTTCTCTTTCTCCTCGCTTTCCTCCTTCTCCTTTTTTTTCTTTTTTCTACTTCTTCCTCTTCTTTTTTTTCATCTCTTCTCCTCTCCTCTACTCCTCCTCCTCCTTCGCCTTCTTACTCTCTTTATTTCTTGCTTCCTCCTTCTCCTCTTTCTCTTTCTTTCTCTTTCTCTTTCTCCTTGCTTTCCTCCTTCTTATTCTTTTTTCAACTTCTTCCTCTCCTTCTCTTTCATCTCTTCTACTCTCCTCTCCTCTAACCCCCTCCCCCTCCTCCTCCTCCTCCTCCTCCTCCTCCTCCTCCTCTCCAGTGGCAGATGTTTGTTTCTTGAGGAAATCATAAAGAATGCACGAGACAGAGAACAGCGCCGTAATAGCCGAGGTGTGTTTCATATTAATCACTTCTAATCACCGACACCCGATGTCTGTCTCCATTGTGTTGCCTCACGCGGAGGAGCGATGGCTGGCCGGGGAGTGATGGCGGTGCGGCGCGGTAAGTGAGACGTGAATTACCCGCATCATTCTTAATTCACTTTCTCTTACGTGACTCAGATTAATCTCCCCGTTTCCTGTTCCTGTTCCCCTTCCTTCCATAACCCATCAATCAGAATTTCCGTTGAGGCAGTAAATCACGACACGAACACGCTCACCAACACGAGTACAACACTGCAATAGTATAACAACAATAATAACAACAACAACAACAAAGACGGTAAAAATAATAGCATCAGTAGCAGCAACAAACACAACAATAATAATAACAATAATACTAATAAGGATAAGAATAACAATAACAATAATAAATGCAACTACATCAACTACTATAACTATGATTTCTACACCAACAAAACAATAACTTCTACTACTACTACTACTACTACTACTACTACTACTACTACTACTACTTCTACCGCTGCCACCACCACTCCCACTCCTATTACTACAGGCACAAAACAACTTGCCATTATCCACTACGAAATAATATCCCATCGATCGGACTCCGCATCTACGCCCAACCCCGCCCTGCTCCGGTAAGAGGCTAGCGGGGCGGAGCTGGGCGAGGTGGGTGGAGAGACGGGGGGCAGGATGTCTTGTGTGTCTTAAGAGGGTTTGAGAAAGGCGAGAAGCAGGACTTACTGTGTGCCTGGGCGTGTGTCTGGTTACGAGAGAGAGAGAGAGAGAGAGAGAGAGAGAGAGAGAGAGAGTCTGAAGGTGAGGCATTAATATCCACCCCCTCCCCCCTCACACGACGCCTGAATGAGTCACTTGTGCTGCAATGCGTCACCACCACCACTCTCTCTCTCTCTCTCTCTTCGTGTGTGTGTGTGTGTGTCTGATCAACGTCCTGATCAAGTTGGACTCAATACCCAACCGACAACCCTTCCGACAAGAGTAAGCTTCTCTAGATGATCTCTGGACTGACTCACCTCTGACACACACCCCCCACCCACCCCAGGACCCCCATCCTCCAGTAACCACTCCTTATCAGAGGAAAATTCCTCGGGGAAAGCTGGCGTAGGCTCCGAAGCCTGGAAGCGTAGAACTTTTAACCACGTGTGTGTGTGTGTGTGTGTGTGTGTGTGTGTGTGTGTGTGTGTATGTTATCTAGCTCCCCACCCTGCCCCAGCGCCACTCACGCCCATGACTTGGCGCTCACACCTTCACAGCCACGCCAGTTTGATCTACCTTGCGTGCCGCTCCGCCCCCGGAAAAAAGCAGCTTTCTAATGCTCACATACCTGTAAAGAGACAAAAAGGCGTCGTTATAAACAAGAAGATAAAGCAATATGGATAAACACCAAAGAAAAAATAGAAAGTTCCACGTACATGTTAATTAACTTTCCCGAGTTATTCCCACCGCCCTGCCGAGGATCAGCAAGTAACCCTTCCGTCTGACCCCGCGGTCCTCTCATCCCTATTCACATGACTCCTGGTATTATAACACAACGAGTTTTCCCATCAGCACAAACTCCTTCCCCATTGATCCTCTGAGGTAATGGCTGAACATTCCCTGGGCAGCAGCAGGCAGCTGCCAGGCGGGGCGGCCAGGGCGGCGTGGCATGGTGGGGTGCGTGTGACCCGGGGTCGCGGTGCAGAGGCCAGTTGATTTCCAGTATTTCCTGGAGTCCGGGAAGACCAGCTTGAGGCGGGGCAAGGGCCGCTCCGCCCCGCCTGGCGGCCGGGGCTCCCTGCAGTGCCCGCGTCAGGACGGGTGATTGCTGGCTGCTCTGGGCGGCCAATCACTCCTGCTGACGGCCAACATTCCTCACGGGCTCCATTGTGAGCGCTCCTAGGAGTTTGGCGGACAGAGTTATCCTCTGCAAGCTGTGGGACTCGCCCAGGATGCTTTTAACGTGTTGTAACTCCTGTTGCAATATTTAGCAGTATGAATTTGTTTTAGCAAGCCTTGCCTTGCCCCCTAATCAGCCAGGGCCTGCAAGCCGCGACGCCCGCTGCCCCCGCCAAGCCTCGCCGCAGCGGCCTCACGGTCACTACACGCCCGGTGTGTTCAGATTCATGCAAAAACAAAACAGTAGTTTATTAAAATTCAAATGATTAAAGAAAATTATGGACAATAGTATGCACCCCGCGATGAGGCCCGGATGGTGTTGCCATATAGGGGTGGTCCTGTGGGCAAGCCAGGCGCCCCGCCCGCCCCGCACCTGTCCTGACCTACAGAGGCCACTCCGCCCTGCAGCGGGTCACCTTCCCAGCAAGAAAGTTATTGCCGTCTCATTCTCCCCCCGCCCCCCCTACTCGGCGTCAGGAGCCTCGTCAGCTCTCTCCCCGCGGGCGCGGCGTGCGGGGTCCCGCTGCCCCGCTGCTCGGGGTAAGTGTTGCCGGGAAGCCTCGTCGGCCAGCACAACGCGGGCAAGTAACGAACACTATTGTTAGCAGCAGCCTCGGGCCGGTAAAGGTGACCTCTGCTCCCTGGCCGCGGCGCGCCGTGCCTCAGGTACAGCCTCACACGCGGCCAGCGGGACGTGAGGGGCTCGTAATTACAACGTTAGCCAGGAAGGAACGGCCGCGATGAGGCACACGCCGGGGAGTGATGGATGGGATCGCCGCACAGACAGGACCCTAAGGTGGTGTGTGGGAAAGCACGCACACACAAACAAACACACACACACACACACACACACACACACACACACACACACACACACACACACACACACACACACACACACACACACACACACACACACACAAAGAATTCACGATGAAGGATGGAGATGAACGCCCTCGGCGGCGGCAAAAAGCAATTTTTCGGGGACGGACGTCGGTAATTACCGAGTCGAGCAGGGATAGTAGAGGTCAGGGAGCATTTCATTTACCTGATTCTTATCCTACAAGGGTGAGGACGGCGGGAGTGAGGAGGCGAAAGAAGGGACGCGGAGCGGGAGAGGTGGAAGGACGGAGGAAAGGAGAGGTAGCTACAGCGAGGGAGGCAGCAGCGAGGCAACAAAGAAAGCTCGTGGTTCGCCAGGTAAGGCAAGCCACGCCCCTGAGTGGGAGGACAGCAGCCAGGAGCAAGGTACAAAAAAACAGTACAAGTGAATCCTCGGCGGTGGGTGAAAGTGGGATGCGTGGGTTCGAAACGTGGGGGAGGGGAGTGTAGAAAAGAAGACAGTACGAGGGTGCAGCGTGGGTTGAGGATGTAGACTGAAGAGAAATTGATCGTGCGCGCTAAACAAGGAAGATGAGGAATGGAATGAGAGTAGAAAGGGGATTAGAAGAGCAGAAAGGGGAGAGTAAATAAAAGAGTATCAGTTGCTGGGGACAAGGATGAGATTGATAAAGATAGTTAGATAAGAGAGTGCAATAATAGACTACAAGCTGTGATGGTCGAAGCGAGGGTTAAGGACACGAAAAAAAGAGAAAGAGATAAGTAAAAAACACGAGGGGAAGAAACGCAACGAGAAAGAGAGATGAATAGTAGAAGATAAGAGAAGAGAGGAGAAGGAAGCGTGGGTTGCGGATCTGGAGGAGAAAAAAAAAAAGATACACAGAGGTCGTAGGTATAAGCAGGTGAAGGAACGGAGTGAAAGGGCGCAGGTGTAAGCACTAAAGGTATACTAGATCAGGGCGGATGGGCGGAGTGGGCGTGTCGGATAGCGTTAGACAGATGAGTTAGCAATTTGACGTGAGGTTCGGGCAGACGTTTGGCCCAAGGCGGGGAAAGGAATGACGACAAAGACAGGAAGAGATGGCATTCCGAGGGTCAGACCAGAGAGAAGATGGGCAGCCTCGGAGATGCCCACGTAAAAAGTACCTACCCCGGGGGATGAAGAGAGAGAGAGAGAGAGAGAGAGAGAGAGAGAGAGAGAGAGAGAGAGAGAGAGAGAGAGAGAGAGAGAGAGAGAGAGAGAGAGAGAGAGAGAGAGAGAGAGAGAGAGAGAGAGAGAAGATAAAGACAAAGCAAAAATAAATAGAGAAAAGAAAGGAGAAAGAGAAAAAGAAAGAAAGAAAGATAGCAAGAAAAGAAAGAAAGAGAAATTGAAAGAAAAAAGAAAGAAGAATAAAGATAGAGAAATAAGTTAAGAAAGAAAAAAGAAAGAAAGAAAGATAGCAAGAAAAGAAAGAAAGAGAAGTTGAAAGAAAAAGAAAGAAGAATAAAGATAGAGAAATAAGTTAAGAAAGAAATTTGAAAATACAAGGACACATGTATCAAGAAAGGAAGAGAGGAAGAAAGAAAATGAGGGACATTAACAAAGAACGTGAAGGAGATGGATGAGAGAAAGAGAATGCCGACGACATGAAGATGAATGACGAAGGGAACCAAGAGAAGAGGGAGGAAGATAAAGGGACGAGGAGGAGGTGAAGAAACGGAACTGACAACCAACTAGTGCTGGAATGAACAATTGGAGCGGAAAAAGAGGAGGAAGGAAAGGAAAAGGAGGATGCAAGAGGAGGAGCAGAAAGGGTTGAGGAGGGCGGGGCGTGACGCAGGTGAAATTAGAACGGTAAAACACGTGTAATTAAGCAATTTTCGTCAACAGAGAAACGAGAATGCAAACCGTTGTCATTACACATGCTCGGAAAACAAAAATATGAATAAATAATCGAGTAAATAGCTAATTCTTTAAAGCAAAACAATGTATGTGATATTGTGTAACCTGAAAAGATTGAAATCATAGTAACGAAATCTGATAATCTGTGATGTATTTTGACCCCAAGACATGTTATGGAAAGTTTACTGGCTGTTGCGTCGGTTACACTTTGTCGATGTGTCATATTTATCTTGCAATAACAAATAAATATAAGTGAAGTCCTTTACATCACAGTCCTAACGTCAAATTCGCTACAACAGCAACCGCAAATTAATTCACATTGGGCTTTGTAACGACAGTAAAATCATTATAACGAAAATAGGAGGAATGGCAAACTATAATTACATATATTTTATAACAGTAAGTTGTATTAGCGTATACATTCACTTTGCTTTGCCGACATGTTTTCTGTATGTTTCTTTCTTTACTCTTACGTCTACGTTATTGTCTTGTCACTATTGTCGTATTTATCATTTCGGTAATAATTTTATCTGTTTATGATTCTATTACACCTCTCCGTTTTGTTTTTTTCTTTTTGTCTAATGACCTTTGCTATCTTAATTTATTTTTTTCATCTCGCCGCGCAACAACGCACCGCCATGACCCACTTGTGACAACATGACGCCACCGTGTGTGTGTGTGTGTGTGTGTGTGTGTGTGTGTGTGTGTGTGTGTGTGTGTGTGTGTGTGTGTGTGTGTGTGACAATCATTCTCATCATAGGTAAATGATGTGGTAATGCGGCGAGGATGAAACTCTGAGGAGGAGGAGGAGGAGGAGGAGGTTAAGGAATAATGGCTCTTTCAACGTTAATGGTCCCCCGGTGATGGTGAAGATTCCCTTGCAGGAGGAGGAAGAAGAGCAGGAGGAGGAGGAGGAGGAAAATGAGAAAATGAAAAGCAAAAAATAAAAAAAGACCAAGCAGGATCACAAAATAAAACAAGATTAAAATGAAGAAATAATAACAATGACAACAAAATAAGTAAGAAGAACGGGGAGAAAAAGACAAAAAAAAAAAAAACATCATCAGTATGCAGAAGACGATGAAGGTATCAGGTGTCAGGAGGAAGCGATCAGGAAAACAATGACAGCAATGATGGCGGAGATAATGAGAGAGGCGGTGATCACAGGGCTAATGGTGAGTGATAATGAGGGTGGTGATAGCGGTGGTGGTGATGTTACTGGTGGTGGTGGTGGTGGTGTCATTGGTATCAGTTTCAGCGGTGGTGGTTGATTAAGTTTACACAATTATCAAACATGCACCGTGTCTAATAAGGGGGTTAAAGGTGCAGGATAATGTGGTGGTGGCGGTGGTGGTGGTGGTGGTGGTGAAGGTGGTGAAAGTCCGACAGGTGAGTAAGTGGCGGTAATTAAGTTCAGGTGACAGGTAAATCACAAAAAGCTTCGGCCAGGATAATAGATGCTGAAGTGTAGGAGGAGGAAGAGGAAGGAGGAGGAGGAGGAGGAGGAAGAAGAGAAGGAAGAGGAGATAAAGGTAGAACAAAAAACATAAGCAGGCATAAGATAAAAAAATGAAAGAAAAAGAAAGTGATATCAGAAAAAAAGGGAAAACTAAAAAACATAAATCAGAAACGGGTGAGGGAGAACGAAACAAAAACAAAACAAAAAATATGACATGACCAAAAACAAGAAAACAAGCACAGAAAAAAATGGAAGAAAGAATAAGAAAGTGATATTAAAACGCGAAGGAAATAAATTAATAAAACAAAAAAAAAAGCTAAGTTGTAAATGAGTGAAGAAAGAGGAGGAAGAAAAATGAGGATAGGAAACATAATTATGAGGAAGAGAACACCGGAGGAAAAGGTAGAAGGGTAGAAGGGAGGAAGGAAGAGAGGAAGAGAGGGAAGGAAAGAGAAGGAAGAAGAAGGAAAATATAAGGAATGAGGAAGAGAGGGAAGGAAAGAGAAGGAAGAAGAAGGAAAATATAAGGAATGAGGAAGAGAGGGAAGGAAAGAGAAGGAAGAAAAAGAATATAAGGAATGAGGAAGAGTACACAGGAGGAGGAGGAGGAGGAGGAGGAAGAGGAGGGAAAAAAGGGAGGAAAGGGGAGAGGAAAAAAGAAAAGAAAAAGAGGAGGATAGGGACAGTAATTATGAGGAAGAGTACACAGGTCACAGGAGGAGGAGGGAAGGAAAGAGAAGGAAGAAGAAGGATAATATAAGGAATGAGGAAGAGTACACAGGAGGAGGAGGAGGAGGAGGAGAAGAAGCGAAAAAAGGAAGGAAAGGGAAGAGGGAAAATAAGAAAAGGAGGAGGATAGGGACGATAATTATGAGGAAGAGTACACAGGTCACAGGAGGGGAAGGGACGAAGGAAGGGGAGGGAGAGGGAGGGAGGAAGGACGGGTATACGTGAGCTCTGGCGGCTAACAAACTTCCCTCCCGTCCGTCAATATTGAACCTGATGAGTCTCGTACACGGTCACGCCCAAACACACACACACACACACACACACACACACACACACACTCACATACAGCACCCCACCAGCCCACCTTTCCCCACCTCACCTTACGCCCTCACACAGCACACCTCAGCTTTCACTTTCCATTACCGGACCAGGGATGAAAACGAAGAAGAAAGAGGAAGAGGAAGAAGAGAAGAGGACAAAAACAAGCTACACAGACACCCATACACACCCTGACAAACGAAGATACAGAGACAGGACACAGACTCTCTTCCCCTCAACTCTTGCGGGGATACTAATGCAAACACAGCCATTCCTAGACATGCGCCGGGAGAACCGTGCGTTTATCGCCCTCTAGCGTGCAGCGGAGCCAGTGTGAGGGGGGTTGAGGGGGATAGGGAGAGGAGGACGCAAGTGTGAGGGCAAGGAAGAGGTCGTGTCAACATTGGGGAAGGGGCAGGAAGGGAAGAGCAGTCGCTGATGATGTCCACGTTACACCCACCAGGTCCCGAGTCTTGGATTAGGGGGGGGGAGAAGGCTACACGAGATGCTGGTATACAGGTATGCTGGGGGGTGCAGGTGATGGTAGGGCTGGTGAAGGAAAGGTGTGAAAGATTGGAGAGGTGGTCAAAAGGGTGTGAAGATCAGAGAGGTGGGTAGAAAGGTGTGGAGAATCGGAGATGTGGTCAGGGAGGTGTTGGGAATTAGAGAGGTGGTGGTTGTTGGGTTTTTAGTAGTAAGGGGGGGAAAAAACGGGGGATGAGGAATGAGGAAGGTGGAGGAAGAGGTGAAGTGGACGGAGGTGAGATAATGGGATTTAAGAGTGGCTAGATGAAGGTGGCAAAGGAAGAAAAAAAAAGAGTGAAAGTGTTGGTGAGGGCGCTGGCTGGAGGGAGGGACGTGGGAGGTGGTAAAGATGGCGTCGTGATAAGAACTGAGCCTTTTTTTATCGTTTATGACTAAAGACTTAATCAATACATGGTTTTTTCTGCATGAAGATAGCGAGGAAAAGATGGCTTCCTTACCACTCTTCCCTTTCCTTCTTGTTCTAGTCGCCTTTCTCTTCCCCCAGCCCTTGTTCATAGCCTTTTCAGTCCTCTCCCTCTTTCTATGTCCTCTCGCTGAAGATAGTGAGGAAAAGATGGCTTCCCTCCCAATCTTCCCGTTCCATCTTGTTCTAGTCCCCTTTCTCTTCCCCCAGCCCTTGTTCATAGCCTTTTCAGTCCTCTCCCTGTTTCTATGTCCTCTCGCTGAAGATAGTGAGGAAAAGATGGCTTCCTTCCCAATCCTCCCGTTCCATCTTGTTCTAGTCGCCTTTCTCTTCCCCCAGCCCTTGTTCATAGCCTTTTCAGTCCTCTCCCTGTTTCTATGTCCGCTCGCTTTCATTCCCATCCTAATCTGTCCTACCTTCATTCTTAGCCTTTCCCTTTTCTCAGCTATATTCACCTCTCACTTTCGTTCTCTCCATATCTTGTCCTTCCTTCTTGCTTTCCCGTTCAGTGTCCTTTTCTCTGCTTGACTCTTCTATATTTTTTTCATCTTATTTCTACTCCTGCTCTTTATCCTCTTCGCGGCTTCTCCTCCCCTTTCTCCTTCCTACCGTTATCTCTTTTTTTCTCCTTTCCTTTCAGGCTTTCTTCCTCCTTTCACTCCTTCCTTCAGATATAAAACAAAAAAAAGTGCTGCCCATGGTGTTGTAAAAGAGGGTGTATTCTCTCTCTCTCTCTCTCTCCCCCCTAACCCCCACCCCCACCCCCGCACGACTCCTTTGCTTACACATCTCTTACCCTTTATGTGTCTCCTCCCTCTCTCTTTCTCTCTATCCTCCATCTCTCCTTTCCCACGACTCCACCGCGTCTCACATTCCTCCACCTCCTCCACCTCTTAGTTCTGTCTCGACACATTCTCACTACTCCCCAACTGCCTCCCTTCTACTCCTTTTCCTCATAGCATTCCCCTCTCACAAAGGCATCCATTAATTTTCACTTATCTCTTTCGTTCGGTTCTTCCAGTTACTCGACATTCTTCTTCTTTTATCAATGTGCAAAATTTGAGCGTCCTTATACTTTACAAGACTTTTCCATCGCTGTTCATACTGTATTATTACTCCTCAGACTATGCAACGCTTCCACATCCTTCATTTCTTCACTTAACAAAACCTTCCTCCCTCCCTCCCTCACTTCCTCTCACCGACCAGCATCACATTTCATCACAGTTGTTCGATCGTTGCAGCATCAATTACTGTTCTTTTTTTTTACTTACTGCAGTGACTGAAATGTGAATGACGACGACAACTATGACACAGGATTTGGAGAAGGGGGGTGGGGAGGGAAGGATAGGCAGAATTCAGCACTGTCGAGTTAGGTGAAGGTGTGTTAAGGTGAGTCTAGGAAGAAAAGCAAGAAAAAGAAAGTGAGTTCGTAAATTCTGCAGGTAAAAAAAAAGTTTTGCGTTATTTATTTTCTCTTGGACACACGCAAAAACACCCAGACGCAAAAGAAAAAAAAAAAAAAAAAGACAAACTTACATGCAATGACCGCAGAGTACACACAACCACAAAGTAACACAAAGAAAGAACAAAAAACAGCAGACCTGATGGATGGCTGTTTGTGACAAGCTACACTATCTATCTAATCAAAGGTGGAAGATGAAGGACAGCAAAGGCATGGTAAAAACTGCATGGACCACGACACAGGAGGAGGAGGAGGAGGAGGAGGAGGAGGAGGAGGAGGAGAGGGAGGAGAACGTGGAGGAAGAGCGAAAAGTTATGAAAATGTGAGAGGAAGTGAGAGAAAAAAAACCATGTGTAGGAAAAATGGACGAGGGATGACTTAAGAAATCTGAGCAACCGGAAGAGGAAGGTCTAGGAAAAATGAGAACCTTTGAGGCATCGCATACAAAGAAGGAAATATTGCAAATGGAAACAAGAAAAGAAGGACAAAGGAGAAGAATAAAAGGAAGAGGGAAGGAGGAAAATGACAGGAAGAAATGAAAGGTGAAGTAGAGGAATAAGACAAGAGAAGGAGAAAACAGAGGCCAAGAGAAATGAAACGGGCTGAAGAAATTAACAAAAGGAGGAGCTGGAGGAAGAAAAGACAGATGGACGAAGGAACAGGGCTTAGGCAAAGGAGAAACAAAAGGGAATGAAATGAAAGAGGAAGGAAAGGCAGAGATGGAAGAAGCAAGAGTAGGAGGTAAGAGTGAGAAAGGATACTTAAAAAAAAAGAAATGGAAGAAGAGGAAAAGACAGACGAAAGAAGGAACAGGAAGGAAGCACAAGAGAGAGAGAGAGAGAGAGAGAGAGAGAGAGAGAGAGAGAGAGAGAGAGAGAGAGAGAGAGAGAGAGAGAGAGAGAGAGAGAGAGAGAGAGAGAGAGAGAGAGAGAGAGAGAGAGAGAGAGACGAAAAAAAAAAGTATAGAAGGAAAGGAAAAAGTCCGTCATAGATAAACACTGCTGTCTTCTCGAGGCTGACATGAAGTTTACGTGGTGTAACGACCTGGGACGACCACCACCACCACCACCACCACCCACCACTACCTGAACGGGTCAAGGGGTGGGCAGCGTGATCCTTGGGAGGCGCCGAGGGGAACGACCAGCGGAGGAGGTGGAGGAGGAGGAGGAGGAGGAAGGCGAAGACGACGAAGAAGAAAAGGACAAGGATGAAGACGAGGTGATGGGAAGTGAAAAGAGAGGAGGAGGAGGAGGAGGAAGACGAGGAACCGAGAAAAGTAGAAAAAAAAGAAAGAATTAGTGACGTTTCAGTGTTCCAGCGCAAGAAAGAAAAATCAAATGAGAAGAAAGGGAAGGAAGAAATTAATAAAAAGGGAAGACAGGAAGGAAAAAATAAAGAAAGAAAGAAGAAAGTAAAGGCGTGAATTAAGTACTTGGAAATATGGGGTTGGGCGGGGCAGGAAGCGTCCGTGTGGTTGAGGTGCAGGAGGATGTGTGGCCCCGCTGCTTCACTGCTTCACGGACCCGCGTTCATTCAATGGTTCGGTCCTTGGTTCACGCCGCTCACGCCTATTAGTACAGCACGGGCGGTCAAGCGGAGGAAAGGAGGCCAGCCGAAGGACGGGAGGTCATGCAGAAAGGGAAAAAGAGAGGGTTGGGGAAAAAGAGGAAATATGGTAAGATAAGAAAACAAAAACTAGTGAATCGTTTGTGCTTCACGAAACACGCACGATCTTATGAATATTGAAATTAGAACGCATTGAATCTGCTTACAATGAGTCGAGTTCCCGTTATGGCGCAATTACATTATCTGCTTCATTACCGAGGGAGAAAAAAAATACGACTGTAATCACCCACCAACATCACCACCCAGAACAGCCACCACGATTATTACAGAACCACCATCAACAGAGTAATAGCAATAACAATCCTGTCATCATCACAATCATTAATAAGAACAATAACAATAACGAAAGAATATCCACCTCCCACCAACACAGCTACCAACAGTAACAACAATGATTACTATGAAACAACAACAACAACAACAACAACCTTTACCACCACCATCCCCCATTATCACTACCGCCACCCTCACAACCGAACATAACAACAACCACACCTACATACTAACCCCTTTTTACCCATACGCCAAGTGGTGCTCTGCCGGCAATTGAGAGGCGTCGTAACAGTACGCAGGCGAGACAAAAACGCCACTCCAGCCACCTCGCACCAAACCGGCTAAAAACACCAATTACTGCTTCCTGTAGGGCTGTGGCGAAGGGGTGAAGGGCAGGGAAAGGTGGGGAGAAGGAAAAGGAGGGGAGAAAAGAGAGTACCGGAGGGAGAAGGAATGGACACGTAAGAGGAATATGGGAGAAAGATCGTGAAAAGGGAGAGATGGAAGAAAGACATAAGGAAGAGGAAAGGTGGGGGGGGCGATAGAGAGGGATGAAAAGGGAGGGAGAGGGAGAGGAAGGGAAGGGAAAGGAAGGGAGGGGGAGCAAAGATGGGAGAGGTGATGGGAGGGAGAGGAAGGGAAGGGAAAGGAAGGGAGGGGGAGGAAAGATGGGAGAGGTGATGGGAGGGAGAGGAAGGGAAGGGAAAGGAAAGGAGGGGGAGCAAAGATGAGAGAGGTGATGGGAGGGAGAGGAAGGGAAGGGAAAGGAAGGGAGGGGGAGGAAAAATGGGAGAGGTGATGGGAGGGAGAGGAAGGGAAGGGAAGGGAAGGGAAAGGGAGAGGGAACATGGGATGGGTGATGGAAGGGTGTGCCTCGTAGAAATCTGTCCCTCCACCCATCACCTCCATCCACCTAAGAACATAAGAACATAAGAACAAAGGGAAACTGCAAGAGGCCGGGCGGCTTACACAGGGCAGCTCCAGAATCTCTCCCCCTTTCACGTCCCGTCCCTCATATTCCCCCCAACACTTCCCTTTCCCCACCTTCCCTCCCCAATCTCCACCCTTTCACCACCAACCCCTTTCCCTCTCCCCCCCAACACCTGTAATCTCTCCTCAACACCCCATACTGTGTTTACGTGTTCCACCAGGTGACTCTGAATCGCAGGTGCACACACACACACACACACACACACACACACACACACACACACACACACACGCACACACACACAGAAACGTTCTCTCGCCAAAATTCTAAGGGTTCAAACAGACGCGTTCCGGAACATTCTCAACGTTTCAAACTTTTCATGGGCTTTTTTTTCTATATTTTTTCCCTTTTGTTTTGTTGTGGTTGTAGTTTTGCATTTCTTTCTCCGTAGGTGCTTTGTTGCGTGAAGGTCGTGGTGTTGGTTGTGGTTGTGGTGGTGGTGATGGTGGTGGTGACGGTTGTGGTTGAAGAAGGGAAGCCACACCTATTAGACCATAGCTATTACCATATTTTATCATTATCTTTACTACTACTAACACGGCTACTACTACTACAACTACTACTACTACTACTACTATCACTATTACTACTACTACTACTATTTAACTAGTTCTTCCACTACAACGACTTTAATCAAAATTGCAACTATAACTACCTTTTCTACTGTTACAACCACCACCACCACCACCGCCACCACAATCACCACCACCATCACCGCCGCGAGAGCCACCACACCTTTGCGGTTCACCTGTTGCATAAGTGTTGAATTTTCCGTCTTTTCACACTGACGCTGCCCGCTGCGGTCCACCTTTACCCCCTACCCCACATGACCGTTACCTCGTGTGTGTGCGTGTGCGTGTGGGGGGGGAGGAGATGGGGGGGTGTAATGGATCCTCGTATATAACTCAAAGGGAGGAATATAAGGTTCTTTTTTCCTCTTAGCCCCCAAATTCCAATGTAATAGTGTGTCAAGTATGAGTCTTGACATATTGTTTCCGTCAAGAACAATTTCCTGTGAGAAGTGTCACAAGAATGGATGGGGTGATGGAGGTGACGGAGCATAAGGAGGAAGGAGAATAGAAGGAGGACGAGGAGGAGATGAAAGCGGAGGAGGTGGAAGAGAAAGACGAGGAGAGGGGGAGAGAAAGGGAGATGAAAACGGAGAAGGTGAAAGAGCAACACGAGGAGAGGACAGTGGGAGGAGGAGGAGAAGAAAGTTAGAAAGAAAAGGAGGCAAATCAAGGCGCGAGAAATAGGTAGAAATGGATTGTGAATAGGAGGAAGTGACAAAAGAAAAGAATTATATGACAAGGAGGAATAGGCAAAGAAAGGGGTGAAGATGGGAATTACGGAGAAACAAATAAAGAAGGAGGAATAGACAAAAGAAGCATAACTGACTGCTCTCTCGGCCACCTCTTTGGATTCTTAACAGGAGCAGCGAGTAGCGGGCTTTTTCTATTGTTGTTTCCTTTTTTGTGCCCTTGTGCTGTCCTTTGCTGTGAAAAAAAATAACGAGGAAAAATTAGGTAGAGGACGACGAGGAGGAGCAGCAGCAGGAGAAAGGGAAAGATAAAAGATGCAGAAGAAGACAAATGGTGGTGATGATGACGGTTCCATTCTCTCCTTTCTCCCGGGCCGCTGAAGACACAGGAGCATGAGGGAAGCACCCGCGAGTAACACCTGACGGAGGGCAATAATCAAGAAAAATGGCCCCTTAACCCCCACCCCGCACCACCGTCCCGCGCCGTCACTGGCAATCTTCGCCGCTTGATAGGAAGAATAAAAGGTACAGACAAAAAACACGGATCAGTGACGCAGGAAAATGAGAATCGCAAGTCAGCCTCAGCAGTCAGCACACAACAGTTACGCTCAGCCACGGGAGCCCTACGGTCCTACGAGGAGTCCTGCGGCGCCTCGCTATCACTGTCGTCACATAGAGGGAGGAGAAAGAGCAGTGAAGGCTTTTTTTTATGGTAGAAGAGGCAGAAAAAAGGCTCGAAAAATAAATCCTTACAAATGACCGAAACACGTTGCTGCGAAAAGGAAAACAGGTTAAAAAGTATTCATACCTAAGTCTAAGTCGTGGGAGAAAGGAAACACAGTAAAACAACGGGCAGTGAGGGTTGTTTATGGTAGAAGAGGCAGACCAAAGGTAAAATAAAATAAATCCTTACAAATGACCGAAACATGTTGCTGCCAAAACGAAAACAGGTTATAAAAAAAAAGGAATTTAAATCTAAATCTTGATACGCCCTTCTTGAGAGAGTTTAAATTGCAGGAGAAATACAGTAAAAAGTACAAGCATAGTAAAGGTACAGTACTGGTAAAAAAAAAAAAAAAAGTATTCAAATCTAAGTGTCTTAATAATCCCTTCTTGAGAGAGTCTAAGTCGTAGGGGAAGGGAAATATAATAACAAAGACTATCGACAACTGAGGTTACAGCACAGGTAGCTTTATAAGATAGCCCCACGCAGGTGTCGAATCCATGTTTCATCAGGTATTTCGTATAAACTCTCGTACAACCCTTGATCATGTTCCTGTCTTTCCTCCTCGGTTTCCCACCACCCCGACGTTCATCATTATTTTGTTCCCATGGCGTGTGTCTTACTTCCTCAAGCGTAAAAGAAAATCGAGGAAAATAGAAACCCTGCGGATATTAGCTTCGAGGGAGAGGAAGGGTGTTGGTCGCGCTAGCGAGTAATCTCTCCGGGGAAACTCCGGGAAAGAAAATGTAAAGCTTGTTAAGGTGCAGCCCGAGGTGGACACAGCCAGAGTTCTTTACACGGCGCGCCACCTGAGCACACCTGAGCCAGGCCACAAACAGCTGAGTAACGATCCTAATTAATGAACATGGTCACCTTTTCGACATAAAAAAGCTGTGTATTTTGCATGAGTCATGGAGGTGAGGGAACATCATTATTTTTTCTCACGGTTCCTTTTTTTTTCAGAGCCAAACCAACTTGCAACTCGAGGGCTTTATCTTATCACGTAGTTAACCTTACGTCCCCGGCAGGCAGCCAGCGTACCGGCCTGACTCACCCCCAGTACTCACTCACCAGTATCTTCTTGATCTTCTTCAACATACAACCGTTGCGGGGGAGGTCGGGGCTAGAAGAAGAGAGAGATGGGGGGTGCGGGGGGTGGTGCACGGGGCTGCCGGGGTTACCATCACCACACCCACCACACCTGAGGCCCCACCCGGCCGCCCGCACCTTCAGGAGGAGACCCGTCGCTGCTCTGTACCCGGAGACGACACACTAATGCACACCACACTGACTGTCCAAGTAACTCTCTCCTCGAATATTTTCCAATCACTTCAAACTATTTTTCAGCCGCGTGACAGTCCACTGGAGTAATCCGCCTCCCAAACAAATCTCATTCCAGTTACACTTCTCAAAACTCGTTCATTTTCAAAACACATATAATCACATTCTCGGTGGAGCGGACACGAGGCGGCATCCACGCACGCCTCACTTCTGCGACTGTCACTGGTGAGAGGCGGCGCACAGGAGAGAGTAGCGGCAGCAGCCTCCCGGACACCTTACCCGCAGCGTGACTCAGACCACACTGACACCGCCGCCTCGCCGCGTTCAAACTTGCCGCCCGCGTTCTCCAGCAAGGCCACCACACCTGCCTCGCCGGGCCGCGGGACTCAGGTGAAACCCGCGTAACACTCCCGGCGGCGGGCCACGCAGGTGCTGCCCAGGTGAATATCTGCTTAACAAACACTCGCCGCCTCATCGAATGTTGGCACTGTTACAAAGTTGCCTCCAGCGACATGACGTAAACACTCAAGACGGGTGATAAGACAGAGCACAAAACACTGGCAGGTAAATTATTGTAAACACTGAGGCGGACTTTTGAGTAAACAGAAACAACGTTGAGCCTCGGCCATTAGAAGGAGGCTACAAATCACAGCATCCCGACAGAACATACATAGTAAAAATCAATTGTATATGAAGAATCAATTACTTCGACACTCACAATAAGGCACACAAAACACAAATCGCTGCATAATGTAAGCAAGATTCATTGCATATACATCAATTAGACAACAAACACCAGCCGGCCACGACACACACAACCTACATAAAACACCACAAGACACTCATGAGCAAACTCTAAGTCAAACGATACCCTTGAACACGATCCTGACCCACAACAGAAGTAAGCCTGCAGCAATCAAAACACACACACACACACACACACACACACACACACACACACTGAAAAATAACCCCAATCCCAGTGGTAGGCTAATGGTGTGTCCCTGCGGCGGCTGGGTGGAGAACTTGGTTATAGTGGTGGTGGTGGTGAAGGCAGGAGAAGAGGGGCTGTGGTGGTGGTGGTGGTGGTGTTTATGGTGTGGTGCTGGCGGTGGTGGGGGTGGTGGAGCTAGTGGTGGAAGGAGTGGGTATGGTGGGGGTGATGGTTGCCAGGGGGAGGAGGGAGGGCACCCATCAATAGCGCCCTCTTATATGAACGAGGCTGGGACACGAAGAGAGAAACCCGGCCACGCTATAATGTCCGGCGGGGAGCCTACTGACCCCATGTGGCTGACGCGGGCACAGTGGCCGAGGCGGAGGCTGGTGGTGCTACTGATGATGATAATGATAATGATACCGACGATGATGATGATGATAATTGCTATGGTGGTACTGGAGATGTGATGGTGACGCTGTGTTGAGACTGATAAGTGTGATGATGATGATGGGCATTGTTGTGGTTGTTGTGGTGGTGGTGGTGATGGCGGCACACTGGTGAGGCTGATGAGTGCAGTGATGATGGTGATGGTGGCAGTGTATAGTAGTGTGAGGCAATGCAGCGGTTCATTCATAAAATAACGAAAAGAATGAAACACGTCACTGTCCTTGAAAATAATGGGGGGCGGGGGGAGGGGGGGGGGAGGACCGGACACATAAAACCGACGAAGGGTGCCGAGATATGTGTGGTGGGGGGGGCACACTCACACACACACACACACACACACACACACACACACACGAAAAAAAAAAGTGAGAGAGAGAGAGAGAGAGAGAGAGAGAGAGAGAGAGAGAGAGTGATGGGCCTCCCTCTCCTTCCCCGCCTCCACGTCTTGTACACTACGTCCATTACCAGGAGAAAGCAGTAAGTCTCGCTCTCTCTCTCTCTCTCTCTCTCTCTCTCTCTCTCTCTCTCTGATAGGCCTACTTGACAAGTCACCTTAATATTTCAAACGAGTTCTAAATAAAAAGTCTTCCTTAGAAAAAAAGTAAGTGTTGTTTTCCATCACTCCCAACACCAAAGTCACTTCACTGTCCCCTGTCACTTCCCACTCAAGACTCCCTCGCCCATCACTGCTTCTACCCGCTTCATGCCCTTTCCTCCACTCTCCTCCTCATCTCACACTTTTCCCTAACCTTTTCATTTACATCTACCTTCATCTCACCTTTCCAAGCATCTCATTTATTCCCCATTTTTTCTCTCACATTACTCCCCTTACTTAAACACTATCCAAGTCTCTCCGATCACCTTTTCATTGTCCTACACCCCAATTATCTCCAGACTCGCTTCTTACCTCCTCTTTACTTCCCTTATTTTCCCCTTCACGTTCTCCTCATCAATACATCGTTATAGTTTCCTTCTTATCAGTCGTCACTAGAATATCTTCGAGCTTACACAGATAAAAGTTGAAGACATATGCTAATAACGATTAAAGATAAGAACTGGACTTGAGCAGGTAATGTCACGCATAAAAATAGTAACAGACGGACAACCAAAGTAATAGAGTGGTTTGCAGGTAAGAGGTGAAGTGGAAGGCATATGTTATAGATGTGCGTGGCCTATGTACTCCTCTAAGACGTTGGGAGAGGGCTTTGTTCTCTAATGCACTGTAGTAATAGCTGATGTTAATATTTATTTACATATGTTTCTTTCATATATTCATATATGTTTCTTGTTTCGTTCGCTTCTTTCTTGCTCACTTATATTTCAACTTATATTTGTCTTCGTCTACTTTTCCTAGCCTCCTCCTCCTCCTCGGCCTCCTCCTCCTCCTCCTCTCTCGATCCCTTCAGGACTTCAGGTTTTCCTAATGTCCGTCCGTATATGCTTCTTGTTTTGTTCCCTTCTTTCTTTCTTCCTTATATTTACACTTCTATTTGTCTTCGTCTACTTTTCCTAGCCTCCTCCTCCTCTTCCTCTTCCTTCCCCTTCTCCTCCTCCTCCTCTCTCGACCCCTTCAGAACTTCAGGTTTTCCTAATGTCCGTCTTCTTCCTTCCTTCCTCCTCATCCACGCTGCGTATCTCTGTCATGATCAGGCGACTCCCCGTGATTATGGTGTGTCCCCGCGGTCATTCCCCTTCCTTCCTCACTCACTTCTCTTCCTCCAAAACTTCCTCAACTTCTTCCCCTTACTCCTCCTCACTCTTTTGCTCCTTCTCGTCTTCCTCCTAATCCTACACTCTCCCAATCTTTTTCTCGTATTTTTTTAGTTTCTCCGTTCCTCGCTTTTCTCTCCTCTGCTTCCTCCTCCTCGTTTTCTTCTTAATTTCTTGCATCCTCTTGTTTCCTCTCTCATTTCCCATTTTCTTTTCCTTCCTCTGTTTGCTTTTTTTTTCTTCCTCAACGCACCTCTTTTCCCTTCCTCTGCTCTGTTTGTTTCTTTCTTATATTCTCCCCCGACACAATTCTTTGCGGTTCCTCTGTTTGTTATCAGATTCTACCTCAACGCAAATTTCCAGGCGTCCCATCACACACACATCCTGCCGCTCAGCTCCTCTGCAATTTCCGTCACAAAGTCCAAACAAGAACAACGGAACTAACTATTTACTCATCGTCAAGGATATTAAATTTTGACCGACGGCGTACGTGTTGGATGATTTTTGTTCTATTGTTTGATATTGTTCTGGCAGCTTAGGAGTGATAAATGTAGGGTTGTGTTTAAGGTATATGAGTGTGTTTTGAGTTTATGTTTTATAGGGGAGGAGCATCACAAACCAATACCAATTTTTTTTCTACCTAAGAGTAAGCTTTGCCGTTACATAAATAAGAGACGAGAAGTGAAAATAAGAGAACAGAAGAAAAGAAACGAGAAGAAAGGAGAGGAAAAGAGAAAAAGGAAAAGCAATTAAGAGAAGAAAAGGGAAGAGAAGAGAAGAGAAAAAATAAAGAAAAAAATGAGAAAAGAATAGATAAAAAGGGAAGGGGAAGGAATAGAAGAGAAAAATAAATAGAAGATAAGGTGAAAAGATAAAACAAAACCCAACACATCATCACCAAACAAGCAAGAGACGAGAAATGAGGGAAAATGGCAGAAAGCTAAACAATAATAAAACAAACTAATGGAAAGGGCGAGAGAAGAAGAGACAGGAGAGAAACAATTAGCATACCTACACACCTGAAAACACTCAATTACCGGAACAAGAAGCTCTTAATAACGCCAACCCCCTCCCCCCCCCCCCTCCTCCTCGTCCCCCATTATTTGCATCATCACCGCGAGCAGTAAAGTAGCCGCCATTTCCTGCCCTGCTGAGTTGGCGTCACCCTTGCAAGCAGGAGTGATGGGGATGATAACAGTGACAACCCACAAGACCGAGGGAAGAAGCGGCAGAAACAGGTGTATTAGGCAGGGTAACGGCGGTGGTGGTAGTAGTAGTAGTAGTAGTAGTATAACAAAAGGAAGTAATCCCTCCATTTTTTCCTACCTTAAGAACACGCTGAAGAAGAGGAAGAAGAAAATAAGAAAAAATAAGACGCTTGCAGATAGATATGTGATAAAAAAAAAGACAGCCAGTGAGTCGTAGAAAACAAGGAAGTATAAGTCAGAGAAAAAGAGGAGGGAAGCGAACAGAAGGGAGGAGAGGAAAAAAAAAGAGAAAACAAAAGAAGAGAAAAAGACCCTTGTGGATATTAATGTGATGGTTAAGATTGACAAAAACAACAACCACTGAGTCATTAAGAAGATGTCAGAGTTTTATGTCCGTGTAAGGAGAGTTCACACACACACACACACACACACACACACACACACACACACACTAACAGCGCTCTCAGCACCTCCCGGACATTTATGTGTACACCGTTATTTTCTTGTTTAGGTGTGAAATAGAAACACACACACACGCGCGCACACACACACACACACACACACACACACACACACACACACACACACACACACTACCGTTGCCTCCTCACACAGAACAAACATTTATGAGTGAATGGAAATCGAGCCCCGCAAGAAGGTAATAAACAAGGACCGGTATGTGTTAGCTCGTTAGCGTCCTCGTAATGAGAGTAAATAAATGGTTAACTGAAGAAGACTTGGCGCCATTAATCACGGAACTAATAAAGTGGAAAGATAAAAAAAGATAATTGGAAGCCCCACGGAGCCATTAACGAAGCGGTAAATTATAAGAGGATCGTTGTGTTATTCATCAGCCATTATCATCAGCAGCATCATAGTCACCTGGGGCTGGAATGCATAATGTTGCTGTTACTCGAGGCAATCACTGTCTTCTTGCCGTTATTCACATATTTGGTTATTCACTTCAATGTCCTCCCCATATAACACACTCCTACTTCATGCTGTTATTTCATTCATTACATAGTTTAATTTTCCATGTCTTTCTTACACTTCAAATGCACTCAGGACACATCTCCTCCCGAAACTGATTTATCTTTTTGGCCACTCTACTCTATTTAGGAGTAGTAAGTAGCGGGCTTTTTTTTCATTGTTTTTTTGTTTTTTGTTTTTTTACGCCCTTGCACTGTCTCCTCTACTGTAAAAAAATAAATAAATAAATATCGACCAACTCTGTCTTCATTACGTTACTTCATGTTCTATTTTATTTTCTTCTTCCAGGTCTTCCCAACACATCAGAATCATTATCACGCTATCATACAGACGTTCTAGATTTTTTTTCTCTCTCCGTCTTCTCACCTTTCCCACCATTATTTATATTACTTAATTCCTTATGCACACAATACATCCGATCATGGAGCAGTCAGACGAAATATCGATCATTACCAGCCGTTACGGTTGATTACATAGGAAATTATAGTATTCTTGAAGGCATACGTATTTGGGAGTAGATATGCCTTGTCACACTTTTAGCTCTTAACTTTTTACTTATTCTCCTTATTAGTATTTTTTTAGATTATGTTTTTTAGTTGATAGCTTTTGTGGAAATTGCAATGAGTTTTAATGGGGGTTTTAACCCGGCAGCAGCGACGGGCCAAATTTGCGACTTTACCGTGTACCAGCGATGGGCCAAATTTCTGCCATGATATAAACCTCCCAAAATAGATGATGCATAAACTGATCACACATGCGTTGATATATATTATGAAATGGTTTGCGTGAGTGATGATTCTTTCTCACTATTTTACTTAGAGGGGCCTTTAACCTAACCTAACCTAACCTAAGAAACATGACCCCCGCAGCTACCGGGTTAATACGGATAATGGAACTGAACGCATGAATTTATGAACAACGAAGAAAGGCAATGACCGTAAACTAGCATCTTCAAGCTCTTCGTTTTCATCCTTTGTTCCATATTACAGCGGCCTTCAGGGGGGGACGTACTTCCTTGAATGACCATAGTTTTGTTTTCCTCCGTTATCATATCTCATTCACCGTCATCATCATCACCATCATCCTCAACCTCCACCTCATCCTTCACCTTCACGCCTTCACCTTCACCTTCACCCATCACCTCCCTCCGTCACCTTCTTTCCTTGCCTTCTTCACCGCCTCCAGTCAGCCCCATCAAGTGCACTGAGTCTCACGGCCAAGGTCATGACGTGTGTGTGTGTGTGTGTGTGTGTGTGTGTGTGTGTGTGTGTGTGTGTGTGTGTGTGTGGGTGTGGGTGTGTGGGTGTGGGTGTGGGTGTGTTTTACCAGCTTCCTCTTCACCTGTAGGCAATGAGAGAGAGAGAGAGAGAGAGAGAGAGAGAGAGAGAGAGAGAGAGAGAGAGAGAGAGAGAGAGAGAGAGAGAGAGAGAGAGAGAGAGAGAGAGAGAGAGAGAGAGAGAGAGAGAGAGAGAGAGAGAGAGATCGTACATAACAGAACACCTCACCGTAGGACATATAACAACAGGTGAGCTAACGTTAATTAACAGGCGTACACAGAAACCAACGGGTGTCTCATTAATCGAACTCAACTTAAAGTAAATCACTGAGGCGAGATAATGAAGAAAATGAATTAACCATAAACAATAATAATAAAAGGAAAAATAATGTCTTCGATAATAGTCATAAACAATAAAAAAAAACAATAAAACAACTCAGTGGAGCAAAACACACACACACACACACACACACACACACACACACACACACACACACACACACACACACACACACACACACACACACACACACACACATACTGTCACCCAAACACTCACCAACCAAAGCAGAAAGAAAATATACACACACACACACACACACACACACACACACACACACACACACACACACACACACACACACACACACACACACACACACACACACCATGAAAAAGCAGGGGGAAAAGAGAAGAGTGGCGTGTCAATAATTGATAGAAAGAAGCGGGAGGCGGGACAGGAAGACGAGGCGGGGAGGGAGTAATGAAAGACCGCCTTCCGGGACACAACGAGCGAACACACACGCAATTTGTACGGCGTGTGTGTGTGTGTGTGTGTTGGTGAAAGGTCATGGGCGGCTCCTCTCTCGGCAACAAACACTGAGAAAAGAATGAATGTTTTGTTTTCGAAATTAAAGGAATGGAATTAAAAAGACTTCGAGACGAGCTGACGGGAAAAAAAACTAGACAACCAGAGAGAAAAACAAATAAGGAGACAGACAGAAAAACAAATTGAAGCGAGAGAGAGAGAGAGAGAGAGAGAGAGAGAGAGAGAGAGAGAGAGAGAGAGAGAGAGAGAGAGAGAGAGAGAGAGAGAGAGAGAGAGAGAGAGAGAGAGAGAGAGAGAGAGAGAGAGAGAGAGAGAGAGAGAGAGAGAGAACAGATATGCAAATGAGACTTAAGTTATCTGACAAGCTAAAAAAAGACAAGGCAAAAGAATGTATACACGCCCACTTAATATTTTGTAAGTAAACCAGCGTGCGTCCCGGCGCATTAATGTAGTGCGTTGCTGTTTATGCGGCGGGCAATGTATACATAAGCGTAGGGGGTTGATATGTTAAGCAAGACCGTAAAGTTCTGGGCGTTAAGGGGCTATTACACTTTGCATATTTCCGTGGATCTTCAGTCAAACCACGATTTCCGTTAGCGTGGTTCTCATTTGTTTCTTGTTATTGCTGATGATGATGATGGTGAGTAATACCGTCGTCCTTCGGTGAAATCTACCGTAGCTTTGGAAGATCGTGGACAAATCAGAAAACCACGGAAATGAGAACCACGCCAGCGGAAATCGTGGTTTGACTGAAGATCCACGGAAAATTTGCCCAGTGTAATAGCCCCTTAAGTTATGCACCGTGGGTCCCAGTTTACAATCTCCTTTTCTTTTTCTCTACCGTTTGAGTCCTTTTCAAATCGAACTCCCTCACCTCAAGAGCACAGGTCCAGCGACAGTGACATCCGAGTTACTGCATAATACTTCTGTTAGACTTTGATAGAACCTTTTAATCCCTCAACCTGCAATAGTGATAGTTGCCTAGCTAGTGTTCAGAATATATGAAGGCTCCTCATGGGTCATAGTTATTTGGTGGGTGTCATGAGGGGGGGAGCGCAATGCCATACGGAAAAATCCATCACTCAGAATTTCATAAAAGAAGACCACAGGGGACCTTTTTTCTGAGGGCACCAAGGTCACTCTGGCACCCCAAACCCCGAAGCTACACCACGAATATGTAAAGTAGATTTTGCACCGTTAACTTGTGGGAATAGGATGCGAAAAATGACCCGCGGACTCGTAACAAATAACCCCTGCAACACAAGGACGCTAATACCACTGATGCAGGCTCATAGGAACGTATTACAAAGACTATAAAAGCTAAAACAAAGTACTGAAAGAACTTGGACGAGTGAGAGCGGCTTGGCGGTGCGGAGTGAGGCGGGGCGGGGCGGGGCGGGGCAGAGAAAAAGGCGAGGGCGAAGTAAAGACCGTGTGGGAGCGAGACTGACTGAACTGCCGGATCTGTGCCTCTCTCCGCCCCGACAACCACGAGGGCGAGCATCTCAGGCGTGGCGGCGACGGAGGAAGAGGAGGAGGAGGAGGAGGAGGAGGAGGAGGAGGTTAGCGGTGGGCGTAGTGCCTGCTGAGGGTGGAGGTACCAGAGTCGTGGGTGGCGGAGACACTACTACGCCCATGCAACTTTCACGCGGAGATCCCTCGAGCTGATGCTTTCCTCCAGGTGAAGAAAGAGAGAGAGAGAGAGAGAGAGAGAGAGAGAGAGAGAGAGAGAGAGAGAGAGAGAGAGAGAGAGAGAGAGAGAGAGAGAGAGAGAGAGAGAGAGAGAAAGAGAGAAGGAGAGATAAAAAGAGAATGTGTGAGAAGATGAATTGGGTGATGAAGTAGGGAAAGGCAGGAGGGTAAGGGAAAGGAAGTATGGAGGGAGATAAGGTGATGAGAGAAAGGGGAGCTGATTGGATGGAAAAGGTTAGCAAGACGAGGCAACGTAAAGCAAGAGATAAGGGGGACGAAAAGGTTAAGTGCAACAGAGTTAATGGATGATCTAAAAGGCGGGAAGGGTCAGTGAGGACGAAGAGTTAAAGGGAAGGACGAGGCAGGTACGGGAGATAGCTAAAAAGAAGATGCGGATAAGACTTAAAATGAAAGAACGAAAAGATTGCTAAAGGGAGACTGTGAAATTAATGGAATGGAGAACTGAAAACATGTAGGTGATAAAAAACTGGCAAGAAGGAAGGAATGGAGAGAGAAAAGAAATAAGGGAATGAAAGTACAGAATAAGGAATAAAGAGCAAGAAGGTAAAGGAATGATAAGACACATAAAAACAACAGAGGCAAGAGGAAATAGAAGGCGAAAAAGAAGAAACTAAAGAGAAAAAATAAGGAATAAAAATTGGCAAGAAGGAAGGAATGGAGAGATAAGAGAAAAGAAGTAAGGGAAAGAAAATATAGAATAAGGAATAAAGAGCAAGAAGGTAAAGGAATGATAAGACACATAAAACAACAGAGGCAAGAGGAAACAGAAGGCGAAAAAGAAGAAACTAGAGAAAAAATAAGGAATAAAGAGGAATGATAAGACACACAAAAACAAGAGGCAAGAGGAAATAGAAGGCGAAAAAGAAGAAACTATAGAGAAAAAATAAGGAATAAAGAGGAATGATAAGACACATAAAAACAACAGAGGCAAGAGGAAGTAGAAGGCGAAAAAGAAGAAACTATAGAGAAAAAATAAGTAGGTGAAATAAATAAAAAGAGACGGAATAAAAAAAAAGTCGCAAGAGGAAGTAAAAAGAAATCATGAGAGGGAGCAGGAAGGATCTGGGAAAGGCGCATTACCCCAGATTATGTGCATTACGCCACATCTCCCCCCCCCCCTCACGCCACAGCTGCCACACCCTCACCCTAAGACTGCACCTGCCTCACCACCACACCACACACGCCTCACCGCCTCTGCCTCCTCCCTCACACTTCACACTTGATGAAAATGAACTTTTTTTTTCACACTTCTTTACGCTGTTGCTATTTTTCTCCTTTCTAATGGCGTGAATGAACTCATCGGTGGCATTCTCTCTCTCTCTCTCTCTCTCTCTCTCTCTCTCTCTCTCTCTCTCTCTCTCTCTCTCTCTCTGTGTGTGTGTGTGTGTGTGTGTGTGTGTGTGTGTGTGTGTGTGTGTGTTCAACCTTTCCCCTTTTCCTATCTCTATGCATTTCCTCTCTTCATTCTTACTCCTTTCTGTAACTTCCTCTTTTTCTTGGTGTCCCATCCCCACTGTCACTGGTATTTTTCTTACTTTTCTTCCTTCCTCCCATTACCTTTAATCCTTCTCCTCTCATTTCCTTTTCACGACATCCTCTTCACACAATTCCATCAACAGTTTTCGATTTTCTTATCCCCGTTACTCTTCCAACTTTCCTCTTCCATTTAGCTCCCTCCTCACGTCCCTTCTCTTCTCCTTCTTCCCCGTCCCCTCTACCTCCCTCACCCTTCCCTTCCCTGCCCCCTTCCCCTTCCTCGTCCACTTCCCTTTCCTGACGCCGGAGTTTACGGGGCTTCGATCCTTTACGAGATAAAGATCGAGAGAGAGAGGGAAGGAGGGAGGGTTCCAGGAAGGAGGCCACACACCACCCCCACCACCCCCACCACCACCCCCACCACCACCACCGGCTTCCTCTCGTTAGGGATGAAACGAATGGACGAGAACGCAGGTAAAGCGGTTAATTTATGCACCTTAAATTAACATCCAGTGGAAATGTAAACACGAGAAAGGAAAAACACAAAGCAATTTACGTCGTTGTGTTTAGTCTTGCTCTTTTTTTATTTTTTTTATTTTGTGCATTGTTTTCTTGCGTTGTAATGTGGTGTGAAAATGCATTGGTGTCTCATTGTGATCCCATTTTTTTCTTTATTCTTTTCTGTTTCCCTCTTCGTCATGCTGGGAGTGTTCCTGAGCTGGTCAGTTCCTGCAGGCCGCCGCGGGGCTGTCACGCACCGAGCGGTTAGCAGCAGGCTCCTCGTGAGTGGTGGGACGATTAGAAGGCCTTATCAGCTTATTAGCGCGACAAAAAGCGGGATGACTAATAATAATAACGATGATATCAGTATATTGGATAGAAGTTGATTAATAGTAATGAGTTTGTCTTACCCAGTTACACTAATACCTCTGATAGCTGTGTAGGTGGCAGATTAGATGACAAAAAATTAAAACAAAGATGAAACAGCGACATTGACCTTTATATAGCTTACAACCTTTTACAAGCTTTCCCTTAGTTCGGTATCCAATGACAAGTAATATTTATAAGAAACCCTGAAAAAAGACTCTCCTAACTTGGCAATATTTACTTACATCTCCCCCAGAGAGCAATGTAAAGAAAAGGTAAGCTTATCATAGAAAAACCTGAGTAAGAGATAAGCTTCCCGACCCAACGAAGCTAATTATTCATCCCCAATTAGTCGAGTAAATGACGTGTGAAATTACGAACTGAATAAACAAATGGCGCGGAATAAACCGTTCGTTCCACCCGTCCGCAAGCCCGTGTCCGTGTCCGTGCAATCCCTCCCTCGGGCGGCCACTCGCGGAAGGGAGGGAGAGGGGGGGGGGGGGGCTACGAAGTGTCAGCCACGCCGCCGAAAGTGGCCGATCAAGAGCAATTGTCGCGCCCCAGAACAATAGCGGCGCCAATCACGCCCGACGCGAGGCACAAAGACGCGGGAACACGGACCTGTCATTGTAATAGCCGGGAAAGAGAGGCTGAGGAGGAGGAGGAGATGGGGTATGAGCGGGGGAGAGAGAGAGAGAGAGAGAGAGAGAGAGAGAGAGAGAGAGAGAGAGAGAGAGAGAGAGAGAGAGAGAGAGAGAGAGAGAGAGAGAGAGAGAGAGAGAGAGAGAGAGCAGTAGGAAAACTCGATTGTATTTACATCACCACCAGGAAGCTTTTGTGTTTACTCGAATGAATGTGAATGTTGGCGGTGACGAGAGTAATGTTGAATTGTGGTGATGATGGTGATAATGATGATGGTGATGATAGGGAGGAGGAGGAGGAAGAGGAGGAGGAGAAAGAGGAGAAAGATGATGCTGATGTTGATGATAAAAAAAAAACAATAATAACAACAATAAGATCAACAACAATAGCAACAAGAACTACTACCACTACTACATTATTTTTATGGGCTATTTCGTACGTAAACCTCCCTCGCCTGTAATTACGTAGCAATAAAGTAAGCTAAAATATAAAGCCGAGTAAATGTGTAAAATTCCATATTGTTCACATAACCTTGCATACACACATCATGGAGCCGTCTTAGGTGCGTTTATAAGCCTCCCGGAAGTGGCAGGAGGACAGAGGCGTGGACGCGCGGCCCTCCACGACAGCCCAGGACCATAAGGAGGCATGATGGGCACGGCGTGGGTGGACAGGGGTAGAGACGGATGCGGCGAGTGGAGGAAGGGGGCGTGTGTGCGCTGCAGGTTTGTGGGAAGGAACGGGGCAAGATACAGGGGAGGAAGGGGGGAATATGTGTACGGTGGGTTTGGGGTAGGAATGCGGCAGTGTGTAGAGGAGAGAGAAGGCATGTGTGGGCGGCAGGTGTGTTGGGCAGGGTAGGCCAGAGACGGGGACAAACGGGCGGGGCAGTGTGCGCGACGCGTGGGAAGGAGGCAGCACAGGCCCGCCGGGGCATCCATATCAAATGTGTGCCACACTTAGGCGGGCAGTGGGCCACGGCGGCGGGAGCGAGCGGAATGGCTGATGTTTTTAGCGTCGCCTCCCTTCTGTAGTAGTAACAGCCGCGCGGGGCAAGATAGAGGTAGGCAACATGGAGGCCTCCGTAGCAGGGCGGCGTCAGTAAGGGCGTCGAGGAGTGCCTTGTCGACCACCCACTGACCCCAATGGCCGAATAAGGTCCAGATCGGCTTGGTCCCCGCCCGGCCAGGTTTCTCCCGCAGCCTCCCTCCGCCCGGAGCGTCACAACCGGTAGCTGCGTCGGCTGTTACGTCAGGGCTACTTCACGATGTTATGCCGAAGCTATCCAGCGAAACCTTGACCTCCATCCTCTGGCCGGCGGCTGGTCAAGGAGACTCAGATTATGGCGGTTTTGGCGTAAAGAAGATGAGCCTATTTGGCGTCCTCGAGCCTATGCGGTACAGCAGCATTCTTAAGGCTGCCGGCCCCTTTACACTGCGAAGGGCCCCTACACGACACGCTCACGCACTCACCTTCAATACATTTATCAAGACTGAAATGAGAATACGTGTAGCCTTATACTCATCACGATTAACAAATGCGACTCTCTCTTCACAGAAATACAGAAAGACACGGATATTGTCACACATTCTCAATAAAAGGAAATATGTTGAACTTATTGTTTCCGATGACTGGGTGTGACGCTGAGCAAAGCGGCAGCGGCAGCAGTTTCTCAGTAACTTTAGACCAGGAAGCAAGTCAAAGCTACTACAAACTTCCTCTTCGATCCCTAAAACGAATGTAATGCAAATGGACCAATTAAAACGACGAAACAGAGGTTATACTGCCGCTAAACAAATTATTCTTGCGATGTTGGTGCCTACGAGTAATTCAGGGTTGACCTACATCTCTTTTCAAAACGTCTTCGATTCAGCGCCTCAGTATTCGACCCAAACAAGGAACCGAGAAGTAAGGTATTCACACTCATTGCCAGGTGTTGATGAGGACCCAAGATAAGCACACCCATCAACTTATTTTTTCCTTCTCAAATCATCCTCCCCGTTCACTCGTATCTTCACTCTTCCACACAACTTATTCTCCTCTCTATAATTCGTCCCCCTCACCCAGCTCCTCCAGCAACCAGATCCTTCCAAAACACGTTCGCCTAGCTCCTCTTCCATACGCCCGTCTCAATAGCTCCTCTACCTCTTCCTCCACCTCCTCCTCTTTATCCTTCCTCTACTCCTCTCTCTCTCCCCCTCATCTTCTCTTCCTTTCCCCACTCCCTCTCAGCCTATTTTTTCCCATCATGTATTGTTGCTGCATTTTTTCCCCTTACCTTTTTTTCTTCGTTTTTCCCCATTTTTCATTTGTTTTCTTCGTTAGTCTTTCGTGATCGCTTTGTTTTCTTGGTTTTTGTTGTTGTTATTATTATTGTCATTTTTATTATCTTTGTTATAACTATCATGTTCACCAGTCATTTCCTTCGTCATTATCATAATCATTCTATTCATGTGATGCTGGGGTCCAAACGTTGCCTAATACTGAAACAATAGTATACCGGACGAGAATTTTTTTTCTAACACGTTTAGGGGATCTTGCTGGCTCAGGGATAAAGTATTCCCCGTTTCTATTGTTCTGCGGGCGCTTTCTATTGTAAGTTCGAATCCCTGGGCACCTCACATGTTGGATTAATTTCAATCAGAAAATTCATCATTTATTACGATTAATCAATTTTAATAACTCAATATAGAAACTACAATTACACCAAAGTTAGTACTATATTTAAAGGCTCACGGAATAAATAGAAAGGTGCTGAACATGACCAGGGCGTGGCAAGCAGAGTGCAAATCAATGATGAAAAAGGTTGACTGAGAGCCCCATCTCGCATCGCCTGCTGGGCTCGCAAGTTCTGCACCAACTCATCCCAACCAACAAAGCTGTCCAAGGCAACGCCAACCAAGGCCTGTTCAAACAAGTGCAAGACAGAGAAGGTGGAGAGGCAGGTCGAGGAAGGTGGTGATGAGAGTGGAAGGGTAATTCTCCAGTGCTGACAAGTACTGTTGCGGAGGTAGGAGTGGAGGGAGTGGCGTGGGGTGGAGAGGCAGAAGCAGGAAGGAAGGGAGAGAGGAGGAGTAAGAAAAGTGGGGGAAAGGAGGGAGACAGGAGGGGAGTGTCCGGCAGGTCGTCGACTTGCTAACTACCATGACCTTCCGTGTATACATACCAGGTGCTTCCCCATTCTCCTCCTCCTCCTCATCATCATCATCAACATTTTTTTTCTTTCTCTTCTTTCTCTTCTTCCTGGTTATCGTGTTAGGTCAGTTACCTCTCTCTCTCTCTCTCTCTCTCTCTCTCTCTCTCTCTCTCTGATACACACACACACACACACATACACACACACACACACACACACTTTCACCCAAACACTCACCAACCAAAGCAGAAAGATAATATAAAAAGCTAAAACCAATACCGGAGACTCGTCGGCGCCCGCAACACTATCCACGAGGGAACGCAAGATCAACACTCGGCCAGCCACCTCACTGCCTCTCACCCTCGGCGATCCACACTCTAGAACAATGTAATCTTGCTCCACGTCGCTCATTATAGAAGTGTGCTTATCTTGGGTCCTCCTCAACACCTGGCAATAAGTCTGAATACCTTACTTCTCGGTTCCCTGCGTTCTCGAGTAACACGCGTGAATATTAATTAAACTCCAATTAGTAGCATTTGGAGACGCCTTTCTCTCGATCCTTAACACCTGCCAATACTACCTGGCAATAATACCTCTGTTCCCTACGTCCTCGAGTAACACGCGTGAATATCAAACTCCTTTTAGTAGCACTTGCAGACACCTTTCTCTTATTACCCAGTCACCTAACACACATATCAACTCCTATAAATAGAATAGTACAGACACACACCTTTCTATTTACCTCCAATCACCATCCGTAATCTACTCAACCTTTTCTTATAGTGGCACCTATAGGCACACCTTTCCTTTTACTCTCAATCACAGAGCACACATTTTAATTTCACCTTTACTCATAACAGCCTTTCGGAACACTTTTCTCTTACTTCTCAGACACACAACAAGATACATTAACTTCTTTTCCCAGAGTAGCACTTCAGACATCTCTCTTCTTCCTCAATCACTCAACACGCATACCCTGCTCCTGTACTTATGGATTCAGCTCAGGACTCCACCTCTTCAACCTTGCTCACACATTACATTTCTTTAACACAACCACCACCATCACCTCTTGAACACCTCGCCTCCCTCCTCACGATACTCAATACACTGCATTCACTCCTCCGTTACTTGAGCCATAACTTCTCTTAAAAATCTCCCAACACTTTATTTTTCTCGCTGTCAACATGTATTTACTGAGAGCACCCCAACCCCCAACACCACCACCTGAGCATCTCCTCCTAAAGCTCTGTCTCCTCATGGCCTGCACACCACCACCACGACCTCGGTGCTGGATGAGAAATTTCCTGAACAAGTTTTTTTTTCTTTTCTTATCCTACTCGTTCGCTACACAGCTACTTGCCACCACTCACTCCCTTCTCTCCCTACTCCTTACTCTCTTGACTCCTTCCCCGTCCCCACACCAAGTTCAGTTCCTTCACTGCCCTACACCGTCCGTATTTCTCTCTTTTTTCCCCCTTCATAACACACGTCACCCAATCCTTCCCTCCCTATACTCTTCTCCCTCATTCGTACATTCCCTTTTTTTTGTTCCTTCCTCTTGACATCCCTCACTCGTTTCTCCAAACACTACACTTTCTCCCTATACTAACACTCTATTTTCAAACGGACACGAGCAAGGCCTTCTAAGAGGACACTTGTTGCCTCTCTACATTCTTCACTCCCTTCCTCTTGACACTCAATGCTCGCTAGTTGCTTCCCTTGATAATGTTTCCTTAATACCCACTCAGACACTGGTGGGACCCATTCTCTCTCTCTCTCTCTCTCTCTCTCTCTCTCTCTCTCTCTCACACACACACACACACACAAACATTGAGGAGCCTGGGTGCCTCGGTGCTACGAACAAGAGACTTACATATTACCCATGAAGCTTTTATTTGTCTTATTTTATCTATTTTTATTATTATTTTTATTATTGACTACCTTATTCCGTATCAAGGAAGTAGATACGTGTTTATTTTATGGAAGTCTTATTACATTTCTTTAGCCGTCTGAATGTGTCACTTTCACTCTAACATCCACTCTGTTAACTGGTTCCCGATAAAGAAATTGTACAAGTCTTTTTTTCAACCAAGGTCTAAATGTAGTTTAATTCATTTGGCCTATATTAACTCTCATATCGTTCGATGTTTTTTGGGTTCCCTATTTTTTTTTTTTTTTCTTCCTCTTAAGCGCATATTTCTTTCATTTCATCTTCCCGTCAGACTCGCTTATCCAGAACCTTTCACGACGGTTAACAGGAGACATTTGGCGAGGCGGGGAGCAGCAAGGACAGTGACCAACCCTCGGCAGTGTTCGCCTCAGACCCGTCCGTCGCGATCATCCGCCGATACACCGATTACAGGCTGGGCGACGGCGGACCAGTGGGGCGTGTCGGCGTGTGTGAGGGGTGGTAGGGGGGCGGCAGGAGAGGGCGAGGGGAAGGATGAAGGAGCGGGGGTGAGGGTGTTCAAATTGGTATGGCAAGGTGTCCGTTTTTGCCACACACACACACACACACACACACACACACCACACACACACACCACACACACACACACACACAGACTCACACACATGCAATCAATAACGGTTGATGGGTGTGGCCTTTGCCTTCGTGATGATAATGGGTTGATGATAATGAAGATGATGATGATGATGATGATGATAGTGGTGGTGGAGGTGGGCAGGACGCGAGTGGCGGGGTGAATGATAACGCTGGCGGTGTTGGTCAAGCAAACTCTTCGTCTACCAATCGACTTCGCATTAGGCGTCTCCATCATCATCACCGCTATCAACGCCGCCACTGCTTTAGATCACAGGCCGAAACGGTACACTTATGCAAACTACTAACACACACACACACACACACACACACACACACAAACACACACACGCAGTACCGTTCTCTACTGCCCACCTCCGTTATCACAAGACCTGCGAACCTTTGTACAAGTATCATGTGTAATGCTTCCTGTATGAGTACAAATGCCCCGTACACACACACACACACACACACACACAGGTGAACTGATATATGCGTACCATGTGGTCTGCCTGGGAAACACTGTGACCTAATAACCACAGTAGTGTGACCTTGAAATAACCCTCGAAATGGAAGAAGAAATAATAAAAGGAAGGAAAGCAACAACAGAACAAAAGAACAACAACAAAACACCAGCTTAAATTCCACCATTCAAGTCTGTAACGCAAGTCTCCACAACCTTGAAATGCAACGCCTGGTTATTATTTTTTTTCTTCTTTTGCTGTGTGGCCTCGACTGACTTACTCTACTTTTTTACACACCTGTATATGCATGTTCCTCCTCCTCCTCCTCCTCCTCCTCCTTCTCCTTCTCCTCCTCCTCCTCCTCCTCCTCCTCCTCCTCCTCCTCCTCCTCCTAACACTCCTCCTTTTTACCATCATCATCATTATTACCACCATCAAGTTCATCAACTGATCGGTATCACCCGCAGACGAAAAATACGATAAAAAAAAAACCCTAATCATAGGAAAATGTAAAAAATAAAATAAAATGTAGACCTAGAGTAGGAAGAAAATTAAAGGTAATTAAATGAAGAAGAAGGAAAAGGAAAGGAGGGAGATTAAGAGAAAGTGGAAGAGAAAGAAGAGGAGGGGGAGATGAGCAGGTAGATAAATGGACAAACAGATAGGCAGAAAAAAATTATATTGACATTTAATATTGCGGAGACAAATATAGATGATTTACTGCGAGTGATCATATAAAACGAGATAAGGAAGGGAATAAGGACGAAAACGACTAAGAAAATGAGGACGAAAAAGCGAATGAGGAGGAAGAGGAGAAACTGGAAGAGGCAGAGGCAAGAAGAACTGAAGGGGTGAAAACAATACGCAACACACAGCAACGAGTGGGAGAAACACGTCCGCACCATAAACCATCACGACCAGCATCACACGGTCTCGGGGCTGCGGCGAGTAATGGGCAGCACGCACGAGACGGCAGCTCCTGTGTGCGGCGGCCGGCGGGGCGCAGCGGGACCCTTGTATAACTGTACGTGTATACGGTGAAGGTGCGGCGTCAAGGCCACCTCCGTCCACTGCGTCGTTTCAGAGTTAACTACTGAGACGTAACTACTAGTATTATGTCGCTGCCGTCACCCTTCATGGAATTACAATATCTAATGCTGTAATAATGTTGATATGTCCCCTGTTATTATTCGTATTTTTTACAGCAAAGGAGGCAGTTCAAGGGCAATAAAAAAAACTCACTGGCCCTCTTAGATAAAAAGAAACGAGTGATATATGCAAGGACTAATTTTGAGTGTAATAAGTGGTAAAGGTAGGCTTGTCGAGGTATGAATCCATTGCTTGGCAGCGTGCGAGACGTGGCACTGACTCAAAATTCATTCACTATAAGATTAACTGTGAATGTAGTGACGAAAACTGTTGGATAGACACGAAAAATAAAGACAACTCTAGCAATCAATATATTATAAAAGAAATATGCTGACCAGTTTCAAAACACAAACCACAATACTACAATACCTAATGCAGCTATTGATATACCTTCTGTTATAATTGACATGACACCTTGCGATAAAAAAATGTATGTGTGTATGTATGTATGTATGTGTGTATGTATGTATGTGTGTATGTATGTATGTATGTATGTATGTATGTGTGTATGTATGTATGTATGTATGTATGTATGTATGTATGTATGTATGTATGTGTGTATGTATGTGTGTATGTATGTATGTATGTGTGTGAGGAACAGTTTTAAGTGTAGTTAGTTATAGAGGTGGGTATGAATCCAAGCTCTGGCAGCAACAACACACCGAGCTATACGTGACTCAGAATTAACTCACCCTAAAAAGAACTGTGACTGCAATGACAAGAAAATTACTGGATATACACGAAAAAAAAATCTAACAATCAATATGTAAAAAATGAAATATGCTGGCCAATTTTAAAAGACAAACCACACGGATATAAAGTTCCAAGAAATACAACTCTAAATAAATGATGACAATGGAATAAAAGAAATAAAAAAAACAATCCTGAGTTCATGATATTCTCATTTCACTCGTTCATAACAAAACATATCTTGTAAACAGAATTATGACATATACAAAAAAATAAATAATTACGTGCCATTATTGAATCCATAAACAGACCACTCATAAGAAGTTTTTTCCGCGCTTCAATGCTCCTACTTTATATACAATGACAAAATTATACACTGCCAACGTACCCTGTCTCTCTCTCGCTACACACCCAAGACTATTAGCTACGACTCTTACACACACCCGCCAGTGAAGGTCTCGACGGGTGTGTAGCGTGATGCTGCACTTTGCTCCTCCAGCCTCAGCTCAGTGACATTTTCTTCTGATTCAAACTTTTTGTTCTCTCTTATACTTTGGTAATTCAGTTGCAATAGCCAAGTGTGTGTATGTGGGGTGGGGTGGGGGGAGGTATGTGTGTGTGTGTGTGTGTGTTTGAGAGAGAGAGAGAGAGAGAGAGAGAGAGAGAGAGAGAGAGAGAGAGAGAGAGAGAGAGAGAGAGAGAGAGAGAGAGAGAGAGAGTGTGTGCGCTGATGGATGGACAAGGAGAAAGGCAGACCGACACAGAATGACAGAATGACAAACAGACAAACAGATAGGCACTAAACACACACACACACACACACACACACACACACACACACACACACACACACACACACACACACACACACACACTAAGACAAACAGACGAGTAGAAAAATTAAATACCGCAATTCGTTCCCTTCCTGCCGAGTCGCCGGGTGGCTGTGTTGTGCCGGGCTCATTATCTCTACCTGTGCCTCTACCTCTACCTGTACCTCTATCTCTACCTCTACCTGTGCCTCTACCTCTTCCTCTACCTGTGCCTCTACCTGTGCATACCTGGCGGCCCTTCAAGTTGGTCTTTTTCCTCATGACCTTTGACACGTTCTATCAAGTCGACAAGTTTGTAATGTTGTCCCGTTTTATTATTCTTTTTTTTCCTCGCAGTAATTGCATCTCTATATTTATCACCCCAAAATTATAGGTCAGGTTTTTTTTTCGCCCCTCAATTCTCAGTCTATCAATATGGCTATTCATTTTTCTTTATCATATTTTCTCTGATAGTAACTGATTCTTTATTTTTCTCCGCAAAAAACATCTGTAAACGTTTTTCTCTACCTTTATTTTTGTTTACTTATCTCGCTAATCTCTCTTTTTATTTATATCTAATTAACCTGTCTCTTACCCTGTCTTATAGCATTCGTGATACTGCACACACCGTCCAGACATGGCTATTAAAGAAACATCAATCTTCATGCCGTAGAAGGAAACAAAAGAAAATTACAATCACAAAATAATATAGAAATAAAAAACGTGAAAAAAAATCATGTACGACAAACAAGATTCCCAAGTCTCAACACATTTCTAAAGTTGTAAGAAGGGAAGGAGAATAATAACGGAGATTTCAGCGGAATGGATGGCCTTATCATCATCATATACGGGGAGGCTTGTGCTTAATACGGAAACTACACCCGACCTTCATCCTCCCCCCTTCGTCAGTGTCCCCTTTGCCCCTTCCCTTCCTATCTCTTCCCTTCCCTTTCCTTCCTCTCACTGTCTTCACTCGTTCCTTGCCGCGTCCTTACTACGTCTTGCTGCAGGCAGATTCTTGAACGGGTGACGTGTCTTCAATCGGCTCTTGGTAGCTGTTGTGGGTGCTTAAGGAAAGATTTGCCGAGTTAACTGTAAGCTGGACTGACTTCTATGGTTTCGGACTCCTCAGAGTTGACTGATTAACAAGAGAAGGATCGTGTAGCGTAAGGATATGAAGAAGAAGAAGAAGAAGAAGAAGAAGAAGAAGAAGAAGAAGAAGAAGAAGAAGAAGAAGAAGAAGAAGAAGAAGAAGAAGAAGAAAAAGAAGAAGAAGAAAAAGAAGAAGAAAGGGAAGAAAAGAAGATGAAGAAGAAGAAGAAAAAAGAAGAAGAAGAAGAAGATAGAAAACGAAAAAAAGCAGATAGAGAAAAGGAAGATGATGATGATGATGAGCATGATAACATGATCAAGAGTGAGACGAAAGCCAAGAGAGGTAAGGAGGAGCAGAGGGACGAAGGAGGAGCTTTGTAAGGAGGGTGTGCATGGCCCGCCCCGCCCCACGCTTTGGACGGGTCACGAGGAGTGTGAGGCATACATCAAGGACACTCATCCCTGCCACACTCACCCACACCCGCACCCTCACCCACGCTGGAACACAGGGTGGAGGGCCCTACTGGCATGCCTTCCCGAAAGGAGGCGGGAGAGAAGATGCGCAGCAGGCGTGTGCAAGGCCGCTGGTGAGACAATCAACAGTTTTGAAAAGATATATTACGTTAAATTTAAAGATCAATCCTCAAATTACATTCGGTTTCACTTCGGTATTATCTAAGCCACATCTTTTCCAGTATGCATTCCAATTCCAATTTACAGGAAATGATAATCTCTCCCTTGAATTTTAAGTAAAATAACTTAGGGAGGAAATGGAGGATAATTTTGTAATTTCTGGCGAATCCGTAAATCGCAAATAAATCTAAATGGCCCATCTAGCAACGCCAAATTTACTAAGTACCTATAAGGCACCCTTGTGTATATGACTGTCCTCGGGATATCAGAAAAAAAATACATCTCATTACAGTAGAGTCGCTCGGTCTTCCTTGTAAAGGCTGGCTGAGCTGAGCAACGAGTCGACGCTGGGCCACCACGTCTGCGCCTCAACACGACACTGGTTCAAAGCTGCACCTGCTCTCCCTCATCTCTTGCTCTTCCCTCATACACTCATGTACTTGTTCCTTTCTTACTGCCACTTAAAGCACATTACTTTATTATTATATATATATATATATATATATATATATATATATATATATATATATATATATATATATATATATATATATATATATATATATATATATATATATATATATATATATATATATATATATATATATATATATATATATATATATATATATATATATATATATATATATATATATATATATATATATATATATATATATATATATATATATATATATATATATATGCTAACAAGTATGATAAACGGGTAGGCGGTGGCTGAACGGATAGCAAGACGGCCCCGCGTTCAGGAGGACGCGAGTTCAATCCCCGACCGGTGCCACCAAGCTGGGACTTTTCAGCCGCCGCCGAGTGGCTTAAAACTACCCACACGCTGTCCAGAAGACCACCTATCAACCCGGACTCTAGATTCTAGAATTAAAGATGAAGTCTGGGAGGGCAGCATGAGCCAATGCAGGATGGCGCCACTATAAACACTCGCCTGCGCCAGAACGGGCTGGGCAGACCATCAGGACCCACCGGGAAGAAGCCTTGGACCGACCATCAGGATCCACCGGGAAGAAGCCTACCGGCGCAATAGGCCAAGACGTAAAAAAAATAAAAATAAATAAAAATAAATAAAAAAAATAAAATAAAAAAAAACAGGAGACCAAACGCCTGAGCAGACACCTCAAAAATTACCAAAAAACGACGTAGGTTCGTGCCCCGCCCGGTGCCACAAGCTGGGATTTTTCAGTCACCGCCGAGTGGCCCAAGCCTACCCACATGCTGTCCAGAAGACCACCTGTCAACCCGGACTCTAGATTCTAGGATCTAAGGTGAGCACCGGGGGGCAGCATGAGTTAATGCAATATGGCGCCACTATAAACACTTGCCTGCGCCACAGCGGGCTGGGGCCGACCATCAGGCTCTATCATGAATGCCTACCAGCGCCATAGGCGAAAACGTTAAAATATAATAATAATAATAATAATAATAATAATAATAATAATAATAATAATAATGTGACAAGACATTCGTTGAGACTCTGAGGGTCAAAAGAGTTCTAAAGCACGCCAAAGTACATGGAATTGGACACGAAAAAGACGGATAATGCAAAACAGTTAAGAAAATATTCTCCTAACAAAAGGAATCTTCAAGGTTTTGTTTGAGGGCATGAGAGAATAAACATGACCTCTTCCTTATGCAAATGAAATAATAAGGTTAATTACAAAACCACGAAGATTAACCCAGTTTCGGGAACGGGTCACCAAGACATATCACCTCCTTCCGCCCCACCTACACTAGGCTCCTGCTGCAAACACCCACGTAAAATAAGATGAAATAAATCGATTGCCTGACAACGGCGTACATCAGAAATTCAGAGAATCACAAACTAAGTTTATTGTCATTTAAACTCGAAGGGCAGCAAAAAACAGGAGTCAGTATTTTCTGCGACCATGATTCAGTAAAGAAGTTAGTCCTTAAAACTCTGGGCTTCAGACGTTGACAGCTACAGATCTAGTTGGCATTAAGCTCATTTGAATTACACGTAACTATATAGTACATAGCGTGCACAACAGGTAGGTAACGTGCACTGGCTAGGGTGGACTTTGAGACCTTAAAAATGAGGTAAGCAAATAAAATACTCAGAATGGCTGATCATTTTTACGGACTTCGTCCAAGAACTGCTCGAAGCTACTCAGATACAATGAGGAAAAAAAACTGCTGGCGAAGAGGAAATGAATAAAGGCACGTGCAGAGGTGAAGAACCGCACGCCACTACATCTTCCGGAAGACACACGACTCGGAGCCCCGCGCGAGGGCGGCGGGTGTGGATGTGCCCGGACCATTTGGACACTGCGGGGGTTCGACCACCACGGAGAGGCTCGGGGAGGAGGGAAAAGAAAGGCTCAGGGATTTATGACGATGCCGCGTAAATTTACTTAAACGTTTTCCCCATTCACAGTCCAACCATACTTCTCTCCCTTCCTTCCCCTGAAGTCACGTCCACCTGGTTTCTACGCCCTCGTGCTCACCTGTAACCCGTGGCGAGGTACCGTTCAGATCAAAGACTTACTCAAAAGAACCGGGGCAAGGGATCACACTAATGATACTCCTTAAGGTCACACAGGAACCACAGGCGCCACGCAGCGTCACGTCACGTCACTCACCGCTCGAAAACACCACCACCACCACCACCACCACCACCGCTGCCACCCACGCTTCACCTGGCCCGGCCGCAGGTAACCGTGAACACGACAACCACTAATGATGACACCCTCGCCTTCCTCTTCCTCCTGATGGCCCCTCCGGCAGGTCCCACACGCCATAGATGACGCAGCGGGGAGGCAGAACGCGACTACCCATACCCACACACTCCACTCTTACTTATCACCTCCACCCCACCCCCACAAGCCTACTCTCCTCGCCACCCACAACCATCCATCCACCCACCCGCCGTTCTCTACTTTACTACCCACTTCCGGCGCCTTCCCTCACGACATGCTAACATTCCTTGCCAACCACCATCACATCCACCCTCTACCCCTCCCATCCCTCTTACCCCACCACCACAACCACCTTCACCTTCAACATCTCCCACCTCACCTTCAGTCACCATCACCACCACTACAACTACCACCGCATCTCAGTAAAATCCTCACCACCCTACCGCCTCCACCTAAACTCACTACCATCACCACCACCAAAGGCCATCACTGTTTCGCCTTCCCGGTTCAGCAGCATCAGAGAGCTCCTGTTGCTGCTGTTCTTGCCGCCTCTGCTGTTACTGCTGCCCACCGAACCGGATTTCAACAGCAGGGCCCCAGCGTCCCCTTACCCCACGCGACGCTCTGCCCTGCCCACAGCCACCGGTGACCGCGAATGACATTTTTGTACGCTCTCTCTCTCTCTCTCTCTCTCTCTCTCTCTCTCTCTCTCTCTCTCTCTCTCTCTCTCTTTTCAAGCATACATCCTTTTCTTTCACGTGCTCTTGAAAATTTCAATGATTGAAATTCATATCACAAACAAAGGACTTCCTTTCCTCACCTCTTTCCCTCCTTTCATCCCTATGCCGTGATCTATCAACTTCACTGTTGTAATGCCTCGCTGTATTTTTGTACCTACATATGTATATTTTGTATCTGCGTATGTGATATTTTAGTGTAAGTTATTGTTAAGGAATGCCAGACCACGTGGAAAATGGAGGCGGGGAAGGAAATGGGAAACGGAACATAAGAACATAAGAACATAAGAACATAGGGAAACTGCAAGAGGCCGGGTGGCCTACACAGGGCAGCTCCAGAATCCCCCCCACTAACGGTGGGTGAGGTGTAGTTACAGGGGTTACAGGTAGAGGCTTGATCCTCGTTATACCGGCGGTACTAGGCACGCATCCAGTACCCCGTCACCTTACTCCACCCACACCTCACTGCCACCTGTCGTCCTCGTCCATGTAGCTATCCAGTCTACTCTTAAAACAAGCTATCGTCCCTGCACTAACTATGTGATTGCTGACTCTATTCCATTCCCCCGCCACCCTATTACTAAACCAATGCTTGCCTGGTGTTGGGCGCAGTAGGAAGGGATTAGAGGACACCTGGAAGGGGGGAGAAGTCAAGAGAAGCTTAAGATGTCCGCATCTCAGAACACCTGTGCTTTGACGTCACGGAGTTGAAGGCGTGGTTAGAACAAGGGTGTGTAGAAGTTTGACGTCACAAATTAGAGGCGTGACCTGAGGAGAGATGTGTCGGAGAAGACGGGTGAGGTCTGGGAGTCACGGGTATGGGAAGGCGTGTGAGAGCTGTGATGTGTGGAGCAGTTGTGGTGATGGTGTATTGAAGAGTGTATAGGAAATAGGGTGTGAGTGTGTACGGGACTTGTGGTGTGTAGATTTTGGTGGTTATACCTTGGTGTGGGGAGAGTAAGGGAAAAAGAGAGAGAGAGAGAGAGAGAGAGAGAGAGAGAGAGAGAGAGAGAGAGAGAGAGAGAGAGAGAGAGAGAGAGAGAGAGAGAGAGAGAGAGAGAGAGAGAGAGAGAGAGAGAGCGAGAGAGAGAGAGAGAGAGAGAGCGAGAGAGAGAGAGAGAGAGAGAGAGAGAGAGAGAGAGAGAGAGAGAGAGAGAGAGAGAGAGAGAGAGAGAGAGAGAGAGAGAGAGAGAGAGAGAGAGAGAGAGAGAGAGAGAGAGAGAGAGAGAGAGAGAGAGAGAGAGAGAGAGAGAGAGAGAGAGAGAGAGAGAGAGAGAGAGAGAGAGAGAGAGAGAGAGAGAGAGAGAGAGAGAGAGAGAGAGAGAGAGAGAGAGAGAGAGAGAGAGAGAGAGAGAGAGAGAGAGAGAGAGAGAGAGAGAGAGAGAGAGAGAGAGAGAGAGAGAGAGAGAGAGAGAGAGAGAGAGAGAGAGAGAGTGAGAGAGAGAGAGAGAGAGAGAGAGAGAGAGAGAGAGAGAGAGAGAGAGAGAGAGAGAGAGAGAGAGAGAGAGAGAGAGAGAGAGAGAGAGAGAGAGAGAGAGAGAGAGAGAGAGAGAGAGAGGGGTGTGTACTTGTGTGTGTCGCGTTGGTCTGGGGAACGTGGTGAAATATTGTGTGTGTGAAGTGGAATTTGTAATGTAAATATTTAAGTATCAACATATAGTTCATTTTGTTACTGTGACTTTTGATTAATCCTCCTCTAAGCACATCGTGGGGGTGAAGTCGGCCTAGGTTTGTCCCAGGATAGCAGGATTGAACTTGTCTATCACATACTGGGTCGTATTAACTGGCTCTGTTACTTGTAGTACGTCCTACCTTACGTAGACCCAGCCTTTGTTCACCCCAGCTCACCCACCCACCTTTCCACCCATCTATCCACCTCTCCACCTATCCCCTCACTTTCCCTTTCCTTAATCCACCTCTACATCCATCTACTTTTGCATCTGTCATCTCATTTCAACAAACATATACCTCTGCACCAATCCGCCTAACTTCCGGCTCATCTATCCACCTTTCCTTCAACACACACACCTTTCCACATCACCCATCTCCTATACCATCCACCTCTAGTTGAAGGAAAAAGGAAGCGCTTAAGAGGACGAATGGGCGATCAACGGGTACATGCATCAACCGCTCCTCCACACACATACACCCACCTCCTTACCCATCTACCCACCTCCTACTCACCCACCTTTCCCTACTTCCACTAATCCAGTGTTACACATCCCCAACCCCCGAGAGCAAACCCCCAATATTTGCAGACAATCGCTCGCACGCCACGCTTCATGACGATAGAAAAGTCTTAACACACCGTTTTACCCCATTCCTCCAAGGAAAGCTGGCTCGCCCCTGGATACACGTTTCCCTCACCTGCCCGCCCGTTCACGGAGGTTAATGACACCGTGAGGGAGTGCGAAGGAAAAAGGAAGCGCTTAAGAGGACGAATGGGCGATCAACGGAAGAGGGGAGAAAGGGGAAAGGAGCATCTAAAAGAGAAGACCGGTGAATGGAGAGAAGGCGAGAAAAGGAGAAAGAAATATTTAAGTGGAAGGTGAACTAGAAATAAGGAAGAAGAGATCACATAGGAGAAAAGAGCGTAGAAAAGGAGAGAGAAAGAATGAGAAGAGATTTTTTAAGAGGAGGGGTCGTAAAACAAAGAGGGAGAAGAACAGAAAGAAGTATTCAAGAGGACGGGGCGCTGAATTAAAAAAAGTAAAGAAAAAAGAGCATTTAAGGAGACGCTGAAGAGGAAGAAGAGGGAAAGAAAAAGAGAATTTAGAAAAGGAACCATAAAAAAGAAAAAAAAAAAGAAGAGGCCGTCTAAAATAAATAACTGAAAAAAAGTAGGAAAGAAAGAAGAGAGCACTTAAGAGGAGGAAGCATTAAATAGAAGAGGGAGGAAAGGAGTTAAACTTAAGGGAAGGAGAGAGAGGGAGCGAGCGAGTGAATGTTTGTGGTCACGAGCATTCCTGGGATAAAACAGTAGCGGAGGGGAGGAGAAAACAACGGAAGGAAGGCATACAAAAAATAAAAGGGAGGAAGAGTGAATATTTTTATGGGTATTAAAATTCCTGGGATAACAAAACTAAAGAAAGGAGGTAAATATTTAAAGTGTTAGAGGGTGTGCGTGTACGACCAAGGAGAGAGAGAGAGAGAGAGAGAGAGAGAGAGAGAGAGAGAGAGAGAGAGAGAGAGAGAGAGAGAGAGAGAGAGAGAGAGAGAGAGAGAGAGAGAGAGAGAGAGAGAGAGAGAGAGAGAGAGAGAGAGAGAGAGAGAGAGAGAGAGAGAGAGAGAGAGAGAGAGAGAGAGAGAGAGAGAGAGAGAGAGAGAGAGAGAGAGAGAGAGAGTAATATATATAAATGCTGCATAATATGTTCACTCTTTACGAGCATTCCTCAGATAACGGTACAATGATAAATGTTTCTTTTTTATGACACAGTTTTGCCTTAATCTGGCGTCGTACGATAGAAACATACATTTCTTAACGTTCATAAAAAAATAGGTAAGTAAGAAGATAAACAGATAAATAAATAAATACACAAATACATAAAAAGAAATAAAAATACATCAATGAATAGATAAATAAACATCTATTACCACGCATCAACAGGTACATAAACAACTGAATGAAATGTAAATATATGCATGAACACAATAATCTTGAAGGAGAGGAAAATACTGAGCATGTACACCTGAGCGGCCACCACAAGCTTTTCCTCCTTCACACTCATCAAGGCGACAGGTGTGGCCGGTGTAACAAAGGTTTGCTGAGGGCGGGCACTGGCTGGGACACACGAGAACCCGCCCAGATACTATACCCAATCCCGTAAAGTAGATGAATAATAAGAAAACCTAAATATGAAAGAGACGGGAGAAGGAGGAGAAGTGTTTTGAAATGAGAGGGGATGGAGAAAAGAGGGAGGGCAAGAGATGAGTAAGAAGAATGAAAGGAAAGGTATCGAAGGGTTAAAAAGGAAGAGAGGGGAAAGGATAGGAGGGGAAAGTAAGGGAAGGGAAGGGAAGGAAGGTAAAGGAAATAACGGGAAGGGGAGGGCAGGGAACGGAAGGGAAAAAGAAGAGAAATGAGGGAACGGACGGAGAAAATAATAGAGAGGGAAATACATGAGAAGGAAGGGAAGAGAAAGTAAGGAAATGGAAGAGAAAGTATGGGAAGTGAAGGAAACGACATGGAATGGAAGACATGGAAAGGAAAGGGAAAGAAGGATGAGGGAAAGTAAATGATGGATAGAGAAGGAAGAGGAAGAGAAGGGAGGGAAACGGAAGTGAAAGGCATGGAAAGGAAGTGCAAGGAAGGGAAGGGAAGGGGTAGGAGAAGGGAACGGAAGGGAAAGGAAAGGAATTAAAGGGAAGGGAAGGGAAGGGAAGGGAAGGAAAGGAAGGGAAGGGGTAGGAAAAGGGAGGGAAGGGAAAGGAAGGAATTAATTGGAAGGGAAGGGAAGGGGTAGGAAAAGGGAGAGAAGGGAAGGGAAAGATATGGAATGGAAGGGAAAGGAGGAGAAAGAAATGGAAGGGAAGGGAAATAAATGGAAAGGAATTAAAGGGAAAGGAAGGGAAAGAAAGGGAAGGGAAGGAAAGAAAGGGAAGGAAAGAAAGGGAAGGAGGGAAGGAAGGAAGGAAGGAAGGAAGGAAAGGGAAAGGAAAGGTAAGGAAAGGAAAGGAATGGAAGGTAAGGAAAGGGAAGGGAAGGGAAGGGAAGGGAAGGGAAGGGAAGGGAAGGGAAGGGAAGGAAAGGGAAAGGAAAGGAAAGGAAAGAAAGGGAAGGGAAGGGAAGGGAAAAGAAGGGAAGGGAAGGGCCATGCTGGGTACTCACCGTGTGCTTTCTGGCGGCGTCGTCAGCCCGGTCGCTGCTGCCCTCCCGCTGCTGCTGCAACTGAGGGGAAGGGGGGGGATGTTAATAGCAGTCTCTCTCTCAAAAAAGATATCATAACAAAACAATCACACCACTAATATAAACATCACCATTCTTAACAACGCACTTCTCTCCCTTAACGACCAAATGAAAAAATAGTCTTCAAATAAAGTCTCGAAAAAATGTTCTCTCGGTCAAGAACAAGTAATTTTTCAGGGCGTGGATGAGTAATTAGTGAGCCATTAGTGTGTGTGTGTGTGTGTGTGTGTGTGTGTGTGTGTGTGTGTGTGTGTGTGTGTGTGTGTGTGTGTGTGTGTGTGTGTGTGTGTGTGTGTGTGTGTGTGTGTGTGTGTGTGTGTGTGTGTGTGTGTGTGTGTGTGTGTCTGACTCTCAAGAAAATAAATGGTAGGGAAGAATAGAAGGAAGCAAAAGGAATTAGAGAAACAGAAAATTGTGTTGGGGAAGCAATGACAGGAGAGAGGAACATAGGAAAGACGAAAAGAAGGAAAAGAAGATCACAAGAAAAAATAAAAAGGAAAATTGTATAAGGCGACAGATGTATAGGAACAGAAATGGAAGTGGAGGAGAGGAGGAAAAGGTCAAGGAAGGAGAAGGAAGGAGAGAAGAAAGGGAGTACAAAAGAGGAGAGAAAGACAGGAGGTAGGACAAGGATGGAGAGAGAGAGAGAGAGAGAGAGAGAGAGAGAGAGAGAGAGAGAGAGAGAGAGAGAGAGAGAGAGAGAGAGAGAGAGAGAGGAGAGAGAGAGAGAGAGAGAGAGAGAGAGAGAGAGAGAGAGAGAGAGAGAGAGAGAGAGAGAGAGAGAGAGAGAGAGAGAGAGAGAGAGAGAGAGAGAGAGAGAGAGAGAGAGAGAGAGAGAGAGAGAGAGAGAGAGAGAGAGAGAGAGAGAGAGAGAGAGAGAGAGAGAGAGAGAGAGAGAGAGAGAGAGAGAGAAACAGGTGAATGGAGAAGCGAGAGAAAAATACAAGTGAAAGGAGACAAGAAGGAGAGGATGAGAATGAAGAGAAAAGACGCAAAGAAAATAAAGAAAGAGAGAGAGAGAGAGAGAGAGAGAGAGAGAGAGAGAGAGAGAGAGAGAGAGAGAGAGAGAGAGAGAGAGAGAGAGAGAGAGAGAGAGAGAGAGAGAGAGAGAGAGAGAGAGAGAGAACTGTGAGAAAGGAGTGGAGGGCAGACCAAGAATGAGAAAGGAAATAAAGTGAAGGAAAGGAAGATAGAAAAAGAAAAGGGAAGGTCAGAGAAGGAGGAAGATGAGAACCAAAAAAAATAAAATAAAAAAACTGTCACATCTCTCAAAAATGTAACAGGACATATATAACTCTTGACTTCATATCGCCCTCTGGCAAGATAAAAAAATATTACACGTATTTTCCTTATAAATAATGACTGACGTGTGTGTGTGTGTGTGTGTGTGTGTGTGTGTGTGTGTGTGTGTGTGTGTGTGTGTGCAGATTGAGAGAGAGAGAGAGAGAGAGAGAGAGAGAGAGAGAGAGAGAGAGAGAGAGAGAGAGAGAGAGAGAGAGAGAGAGAGAGAGAGAGAGAGAGAGAGAGAGAGAGAGAGAGAGAGAGAGAGAGAGAGAGAGAGAGAGAGAGAGAGAGAGAGAGAAAAGGAAAGTCAAACACTGGTCACTGTGAGAAGTACAAGGAAAGGGAGGGAGGAGGAAGGAATATTTGCCTTCCTGCCTCACACACACCCTCCTCCTCCTCCTCCTCCTCCTCCTCCTCCTCCTCCTCTGAAATGTTCCCTGTGGTATTTTTTAAAATTTCCTTTTACTTTTTTTAGGATTACATATTAAGGTTATTTTTAAGTCTTGGTAGAGATTCACTAATTTATATGCTTAGACTCTCTCTCTCTCTTCAAACACACGTCATTAATGTGGGATTGAAATATTTATCCTCCTCCTCCTCCTCCTCCTCCTCCTCCTCCTCCTCCAACCATAAAAATAAGAAATTATGTTCGGATGGGCGTTCATTCAAACTCCCCTTAATTTATTACATAATTACACCATCAAGAGAAAGTGAGAAAAAGGATAAGAAAGACAAGGAACAAAAGGAACAAAGAGCAATAAAGGAGAATAAATAAATGCAAAGAAATAAAGAAAATATATCAAAAATAAGATAAATACACATATATAAACAGACGTTATAATAAATGAATAACATCATAACCATACAAAAGCAGGTCATCAGATAAAGGGTAGTTAAATAGATAGTTAGAAAGATATAGACAGTAACTTATAGATTGAAGGATAAATAGACTGACAGCTACATACAGAGAAACACAGACAGACAGCACAGATAAATAAACAAAGCATACAGAAAGGCAAGGTGGCAGTGGAAAGTAAATATAAGATTCCACGCTATCAGTCATCACACATACATCCTCCTTCTCCTGCTCAAACTCACGCACCGATTCTCCGTTACATGCCCGGCTACCCATAACGCTCCTCCTCCTCCTCCTCCTCCTCGCGCCAGCTCACCTAAGGATTGCGGAAGACCCGGAATGAACGAGGTCAGGCATTGTTTGAGGAAGAGATGAGAAACACGGCAAGGAGGAGGGTGACTACACTGCTCACCCACCCACCCAGTCCTCTTTCATCATCACCTCCTCCTCCTCTTCTTCCTTCTCTTCCTATTCCTCCTTTTCTTCCTTTTCGTATTTCTTCCATTCCTTCTTTCCCCTACTATTTATATATTTCCTCCTATTCTTCCCCCTCTTCCCATTGATCCCCCTCTCTACCTTATCTTTTTATACTGTTTTTGTTCTTCTTCTTCTTCCTTATTCTTCTTTTCCTTCTTCTTCTTTTTCTTCTTCTTCTACGTTCCTCTGTCTTGCTCAGCTCCGTTTTTGTTAATTCCTTTTGTCGTTCCTCTTCTTTGCCCTTTTCTATTCTGTCATCCTCGATCACGATGCTTTCTTCTCCTTTTTCTTATTCTTTTCTTCTTCTTCTTCTTCTTTTTCTTCTTTTTCTTTTACTTCTTCTTCTTCTTAATCTTAATCTCCTTTTTCTTTTTCTTCGTCTCTTTACTTTTCTTCTACTTGTCAATCTTCTTCCCCTTGTTTCTCTTTCACTTCATTTCTTTTTCTTTTCTTTTTTTCTTGTTTTTCGCTTCCTCTTTTACTAATGGCCCGAACATTATGCAAACTCTTCCAATCACTCCCTTTTGTCTGAGAAACCACGAGCTTTATTCATCCCTTCCTCCCTCGTGACTGCCTCAATTACCCAGCCCATCCGCCTGTCTGTTAGTCAGTTGGCCAGTCTGCCTGCCTGTATACCTGTCTGCCTGCCTACCTGCCTTCCACTCACCTTTCCTCCTTCCCGCCTTCCCTGCCTGCCATCCTGCTTCTTCTAAAACATTGATGCGTTTATCTCTGAATCTCTCTCTCTCTTTGTTGATGCTGATAACACAAGGATGCCCGTAAGCGCTTTCGTGTGTGTGTGTGTGTGTGTGTGTGTGTGTGTGTGTGTGTGTGTGTGTGTTGGGCTAGGTGAGTAGATAGGTAAGTATATATATAGAGATAAATAAATCAGGAAATAACAAGAAAGTAAAGGTGAAGGAAAACGAGACGAAATAGAATAAATAATGAAAGAACGCGAAGCTAAACAAGAGAGAGAGAGAGAGAGAGAGAGAGAGAGAGAGAGAGAGAGAGAGAGAGAGAGAGAGAGAGAGAGAGAGAGAGAGAGAGAGAGAGAGAGAGAGAGAGAGAAATACATAATAGGAAGGAGTGGAGGTAAAATACGGGTCAGGTGCAAGAAAATGAAGATGGAGAAGAGACAGATGGATAAAGAAGTGCCAACAGAGGAAAATTAATGCCGCGAAGGAGGGAAGAAAAGAAAGAAAAATAATGAGATATGTTGAGGTTTTATTTTGAAAGCAAGAATCAGACAGACAAAGAGAGAGAGAGAGAGAGAGAGAGAGAGAGAGAGAGAGAGAGAGAGAGAGAGAGAGAGAGAGAGAGAGAGAGAGAGAGAGAGAGAGAGAGAGAGAGAGAGAGAGAGAGAGAGAGAGAGAGAGAGAAAGCATTTACAGATCATGAAACACACACACACACACACACACACACACACACACACACACACACACACACACACACTTGGGAATAACGACCCCCAAACACACAGGTAAAACGCCCCACCTGTAATCAGCATGCAGGTCCTCAGGTAAGGTAGAGGGGAAGGTGAGAGTAGAGGTGAGGGAGGAGGAGGAGGGGGAGCAGAGGAAAGGGTGGGGTGAATATGAGGGGAGGGAAAGGTAAGGAGGGGTAAGGGGGGAGAGGGGAGAGGAGATTCAGCTTTCCCTTGTGTACCGTATTATGCCTGGGGGGAGGGAAGGGAGAGAAGGAAGGGGAGGGGGGGGAAGGGAGAGGAGGGTGCAGGGGAAGACGGATGGACTCAAAGTTACCTTCTCATCTTCCTTCATCTTTTCTTGACACTTTCTTTCATTCGAGTCTTGATCGATTGATATTACTCTCTCTCTCTCTCAATACCTGCCTATCTATTTATCTATCTATTTATCTATCTATCAATCTATCTAACTACCTATCTATCTATTTATTTGCCATTCTAACTACCTATCTATCTATCTATCTGTCTATCTATCTATCTGTCTATTTATCTATCTATCTATCTATCTATCTATCTATCTATCCATCTGTCTACCTATCTAAATCGCTCTCCCTTTCGCTCTCTCTAAATCTCTCTGCATTCGTCACGTTAATTATATGCTTTTAATTTTCTAACTGCATCTCTCTGTAATAACTTTCCCTTAATTAACCCATTCAAACATTTTCTCTCTCCCTTATTAGTTCGCTCACCGTAGTAATAATAATAATGGCAGTAGGTAATTAGTCTCAGGCATAATAATAATAAAACGCCCAGTCATTTATTTTTTTCCACATTTCTTTTCCTTCACTCTCCGGAACAGATCAAGCGTTAGGCAGCTCACTTTCCCCCATCGCTCAGTTTTCCCTTCCCCTTCACTTTCTCCTCTCCGGCCCCTCTGTTTCCCTCTCGAGTAATGCGCTCATGAATTATTCTGTTTTTCTCTTCTCTGTGTTTGTTTCTTCTGGAGTCGAGTTTCTAAGGTTTTTTTTATTATTATTATTATTCATGTGACAGAAATGAGCACCGCAGCCACGCGCAGCTTTTGTGTATCTCCTAAACTTTACTTCTTTTTTCTCCTCTGTCATTCTTCTTTTTCTTGCTTCTCTATCTTTGCATTGTCTATATTTTCTTTCCTATTTCCTTCCTTCTTTTTGCTTTCTCTCTTTTTTTGTGTATCCCTTCACCTTTTCTTTATTTCTTGTTTTCGTTTTACTTGTTCTTGTTTTTTTTTAATTCTTTTTCGTATTTTTTTTCTATTTCTCTTTCTTCTGTATTTTTCTTACCTATTTCCTTCCTTTTTTTTCTATCTCTCTTTTCTGTGTATCACTTTAACTTTTCTTTACTTCTTGTTGTCGTTTTACTTGTTCTTATTTTCTATCCTTCTTTGTCTTGCTTTTCTATTTCTTTTTCGTCTGCATTTTCTCCATTTCCTTCGTTCTTCTTTTCCTTCTTTCTTTTTTGCGTCCCCCTCAACTTTTTTTTTTACTTCTTGTTCTTGTTTTCATTGTTATTGTTCTTTTTCTTGTTTTTTTCTTGCATTTCTATTTATTTTTCCTCTGTATTTTCCGCATTTCCTTCGTTCTTCTTTTCCTTCTTTCTTTTTTGCTTCCCCCTCAACTTTTTTTTCACTTCTTGTTCTTGTTTTCATTGTTATTGTTCTTTTCTTGTTCTTTTTCTTGCATTTCTATTTATTTTTCCTCTATATTTTTCCCATTTCCTTCGTTCTTCTTTTCCTTCTTTCTTTTTTGCGTCCCCCTCAACTTTTTTTTTACTTCTTGTTCTTGTTTTCATTGTTATTGTCGTTTGTCTTGTTCTTTATCTTGCATTTCTATATAGTTTTCCTCTGTATTTTCCCCATTTCCTTCGCTCTTTCTCTTTTTTTTTCTTTTTCTGTGTCTGAGTAGAAAAAAATCGACCTTAATAATCCTTAATGAGGCCGTGAAGGAAACAAATCGATTATCTCCAAGGCACCGTAATTACAAGCTTGGCCTTATCCTGATTATTAAGCCTTACTGGGTCTCTCTCTCTCTCTCTCTCTCTCTCTCTCTCTCTTATCTATATCTCTTTCTATTTCCATTTTTTTCTGTCGTATAATTTACCTCAACTTCACCGTCACTTTGATCGATCACTTTCATTACTTTCTCTCTCCACTTCGCCACTTGTTTTTCGTCTTCTTCTTCCTCTTCTTTTCTTTTTTTTCTTCATTTTCTTCTTCTTCTTCTTCTTCTTCTTCTTCTCCTTCTTCTTCTTCTTCTTCTTCTTGTTCCTGCTTCATTACCACCTCCTCCTCCTCCTCCTCCTCCCTCTTTCCTCCATCACCACACCCTTCGTTCCTTCACCCCAGCATGATGTACACCTTTCCCCCATTCCACACCACTACCTTCCCTCACGCTGCTAATTCCCTTCAGTCACTCCACCACGGAACAGCTGTAAGATGCACGGGACACGGAGCAGGTAAACGGTACTTCAGGGTTTGATCAAGTTATGTTTCTCTTGTGTGTATGTTTTTGTGTGTGTTTACGTGAAGAGATGAGGAGTTGCGGAGGCGTAGAGAGAGAGAGAAAGGGATAGAGATAGACAGGTAGAGAGAGAATGAAAGGAAGAATGAATGGAAATAATGAAATAATTAAAAAAAAGGAATATAGGGAATAATTAATAAAAGAAAGAAGGATAAAACCGAAAGAAAAGGAAAGAATGATAGAAGATAAGAGAAAGAAAGAAAAGAAGAGTTGGAAAGAAATAATATGTAAAGTAAGAAAAAAATAAACGGAGAAAGAAAGAAATTAAAAAAAAAACAAGAAATCAAATAAAACAGAGAGAGAGAGAGAGAGAGAGAGAGAGAGAGAGAGAGAGAGAGAGAGAGAGAGAGAGAGAGAGAGAGAGAGAGAGAGAGAGAGAGAGAGAGAGAGAGAGAGAGAGAATGTGTTAAATCTAAAAGAAACAAACACAAACACGAGGCGGAAAGAATAAATATAGACACGAATCGAAGCTTAAAGTTGTGAAAGTAAAGGGAAGGAGAGAGAGAGAGAGAGAGAGAGAGAGAGAGAGAGAGAGAGAGAGAGAGAGAGAGAGAGAGAGAGAGAGAGAGAGAGAGAGAGAGAGAGAGAGAGAGAGAGAGAGAGAGAGAGAGAGAGAGAGAGAGAGAGAGAGAGAGAGAGAATAAACAAAGCTCCATAAAGAATAACGAGAAACCATTATCCAAAAAAGACCAACTAAACCATCATCATCATCATCATCATCATCATCATCATCTTTTTTTTTCAGCCATTGCTAGTCCACTTTCACGGCGCTCTCCACCTCTCAGTCTGACGGTAGTGTGCTCCATCCAATTCCGGCAAATGCTACACTTTTAATGATTGTCCGTTTGAGTTTGAGTATCAATAAATAAACAAAAGGAGAAGTAAGGAAAGAAAGAAATATGAAAGAACGAGAGAGAGCAAAAACGAAAGAGAAAGTAGTAAAATAAAAAAGGGAGAGAAAATGAGTAAACGAGAAAGTAAAAGAGGAAGGGAACGAAAGTGGAGAGAGGAGAAAGTAAAAGAGAAATGAAGGGATACTGACGAGACGAGAAAGTAAGAAAAAAAAGTGAAGGGAAAGAAAATGACGAGACGAAAAAGTAAGAAAGGAAAATAAAGGGAAGGAAAATGACGAGACGAGAGAGTAAGAAAGGAAATGAAGGGAAAGAAAATGACGAGACGAGAAAGTAAGAAAGGAAATGAAGGGAAAGAAAATGACGAGACGAGAAAGTAAGAAAGGAAATGAAGGGAAAGAAAATGACGAGACGAGAAAATAAGAAAGGAAATGAAGGGAAAGAAAATGACGAGACGAGAGAGTAAGAAAGGAAATGAAGGGAAAGAAAATGACGAGACGAGAGAGTAAGAAAGGAAATGAAGGGAAAGAAAATGACGAGACGAGAAAGTAAGAAAGGAAGTGAAGGGAAAGAAAATGACAAGACGAGAAAGTAAGAAAGGAAATGAAAGGAAAGAAAATGACGAGACGAGAAAGTAAGAAAGGAAATGAAGGGAAAGAAAATGACGAGACGAGAAAGTAAGAAAGGAAATGAAGGGAAAGAAAATGACGAGACGAGAAAGTAAGAAAGGAAATGAAGGGAAAGAAAATGACGAGACGAGAGAGTAAGAAAGGAAATGAAGGGAAAGAAAATGACGAGACGAGAAAGTAAGAAAGGAAATGAAGGGAAAGAAAATGACGAGACGAGAGAGTAAGAAAGGAAATGAAGGGAAAGAAAATGATGAGACGAGAGAATAAGAAGGAAAAATGAAGGGAAAGAAAATGACGAGACGAGAAAGTAAGAAAGGAAATGAAGGGAAAGAAAATGACGAGACGAGAGAATAAGAAGGAAATGAAGGGAAAGAAAATGACGAGACGAAAAAGTAAGAAAAAAAGTGAAGGGAAAGAAAATGACGAGACGAAAAAGTAAGAAAGGAAATGAAGGGAAAGGAAATGACGAGACGAAAAAGTAAGAAAAAAAGTGAAGGGAAAGAAAATGACGAGACGAAAAAGTAAGAAAGGAAATGAAGGGAAAGAAAATGACGAGACGAAAAAGTAAGAAAGGAAATGAAAGGAAAGAAAATGACGAGACGAGAGAGTAAGAAGGAAATGAAGGGAAATAAAATGACGAGAGGAGAGAGTAAGAAGGAAAATAGAGGGAAAGAAAATGTGGAAAGGCGATGAAGAAAACGAAGAAAAAACAATTTGAGTCATACACGTATCTCTCCATCCCTCAGTTGCGTCATGTTTACTTTTTGTTTGTTTATTATGCAAGGAGAAAGTGAAAAATATATATATATTTTTTATTTTAGACGTGATGTAAGAGAGAGAGAGAGAGAGAGAGAGAGAGAGAGAGAGAGAGAGAGAGAGAGAGAGAGAGAGAGAGAGAGAGAATGAAGCACTGAATATTATTGCTATAGGGATATTATAGGGAGAAGGGAGGAAAGATATAATAAGAGAGCAAAATCGGAGGAGAAGGAAGAGGAGGAGGAGCAGGAGGAGGAGGAGGAGGAGGAGGAGGAGGAGGAGGTGGAGGCACAACAGGTGGAGAGGAGCAGTGCCAAAGGAAAGCAAGGTCCATTTTCACTCTCCATTAAACCTGAAATACAACACACGTAAACACGACATTTGAATACTTTCTCTTTCTCTTCTCTCCTCTCCTCTCCTCTCCTCTCCTCTCCTCTCCTCTCCTCTTCTCTTCTCTTCTCTTCTCTTCTCTTCTCTTCTCTTGTCTTGTCTTGTCTTGTCTTGTCTTGTCTTGTCTTGTCTTGTCTTGTCTTGTCTTGTCTTGTCTTGTCTTGTCTTGTCTTGTCTTTTCTTTTCTTTTCTTCTCTTCTCTTCTCTTCTCTTCTCTTTCTCTCTTCTCTTCTCTTCTCTTCTCTTCTCTTCTCTCTCTCTCTCTCTCTCTCATCAATAAAGCACCATTTCTGATCCTAAACCGCTGACTAACCCCGGCACACCCACTCAATAGGGCGGCTCCACCAACACAATGCATTACAAAAGGCACATGCGAGGCGGAGTCCTGTTGAATCATCGCTCATTCATACGTCACTTGTTGCATATCTCTGTTTACTCGCTCGGTCAACTTGTCATAATTCGCTTTCCTCATTCCTTAGCTGCGAAGTATAATTATGAGTAGTATTTTCCTGTTTTGTGTATGTATTGTTTATCTTTTCTTTCTCATTCCTAGACACTGCTTTATTTTAGAATTTATCTCTTCTCTTGTTATTTTTCCTCGTTTTTTCTCATTCTTAAACAGACGAAGAATTATTGTAAGCAGTCTTTTGTTGTTTTGTCTCTGTCTCTGTGCCTGTCAACATCTACCTTTCCTTCTTGCTGGAAGTATGCCTTCATACAGCCTGTACCTAAGAAGGGTGACCGCTCCAATCCCTCAAACTACCGTCCTATTGCTTTACTTTCTTGTCTATCTAAAGCTTTTGAATCAATCCTTAACCGGAAGATTCAAAAGCACCTTTCCACTTCTGACCTTCTATCTGATCGCCAGTATGGGTTCCGCAAGGGGCGTTCTACTGGTGATCTCCTAGCCTTCTTAACTGACTCTTGGTCATCCTCTCCTACCCGTTTCGGTGAAACTTTTGCTATTGCGCTGGACATATCAAAAGCTTTTGATAGGGTCTGGCACAAATCTTTGCTTTCTAAACTACCCTCCTACGGTTTCTATCCTTCTCTTTGTACCTTTATCTCCAGTTTCCTTTCTGACCGTTCTATTTCTGCCGTGGTAGACGGTCACTGTTCTTCCCCTAAATCTATTAACAGTGGTGTCCCACAGGGTTCTGGCCTATCTCCCACTTTTTTTCTGTTGTTCATTGATGATCTTCTTTCCAAAACGAACTGTCCTATCCATTCCTACGCCGATGATTCCACTCTGCATTATTCAACTTCTTTTAATAGAAGACCCACCCTTCAGGAACTTAACGACTCAAGGCTGGAGGCTGCAGAACGCTTAGCCTCAGACCTTACTATTATTTCCGATTGGGGCAAGAAGAACCTGGTGTCCTTCAACGCCTCAAAAACACCGTTTCTCCACCTATCCACTCGACACAATCTTCCAAACAACTATCCCCTATTCTTTGACAACACCCAGCTATCACCTTCCTCAACACTAAACATCCTCGGTCTATCCTTAACTCAAAATCTTAACTGGAAACTTCATATCTCATCTCTTACTAAATCAGCTTCCTCGAGGCTGGGCGTTCTGTACCGTCTCCGCCAGTTCTTCTCCCCTGCACAGTTGCTGTCCATTTACAGGGGCCTTGTCCGCCCTCGTATGGAGTATGCGTCTCATGTGTGGGGGGGCTCCACTCACACAGCTCTTCTGGACAGAGTGGAGGCTAAGGCTCTTCGTCTCATCAGCTCTCCTCCTCATACTGATAGTCTTCTACCTCTTAAATTCCGCCGCAATGTTGCCTCTCTTTCTATCTTCTATCGATATTTCCACGCTGACTGCTCTTCTGAACTTGCTAACTGCATGCCTTCCCCCCTCCCGCGGCCCCGCTGCACTCGACTTTCTATTCATGCTCATCCCTATACTATCCAAACCCCTTATGCAAGAGTTAACCAGCATCTTCACTCTTTCATCCCTCACGCTGGTAAACTCTGGAACAATCTTCCTTCATCTGTATTTCCTCCTGCCTACGACTTGAACTCTTTCAAAAGGAGGGTATCAGGACACCTCTCCTCCCGAAATTAACCTCTGATTTTGGACACTCCTTTAACCTCTGTTCGGGAGCAGTGAGTAGCGGGCCTTTTTTTCTTTTTTTTTCTTTGCGCCCTTGAGCTGTCTCCTTAGCTGTAAAAAAAATAAAAAAATAAAAAACATTTTCATTTTTCTTCCCTCCCTATTTAGTCCTTTATCTTTGTATTAACTTTTCCACTTCATTAGCATATACTCCAGTTCTTGTGAATCCTAAACGCTCCATTGTCTATTGTCATTATTCATTGAGTCCATTAATAACATTTCTCACTAATTCAACTCAGCTTCACCATTCACTCCATCCATAATCACTCTCCTGCATCCCACAACACTGCCATTACCTATTCTAAGTGCTCATTCATCATTCCTCACTGATATCACTTTCCTCTATTCACTTAACTCATATTCACTCGCCTCCTGCATTCCATAACACTGCCGTTACCTCTTCTATTTGCTCAGTCATCATTAATCTCCATTCTCAATTCTCTCGATTCATATTCACTCTCCTTCTCCAGTCTCCCTCTGTCATTACTTGTTATTTCTGCTTACTCATTTCAATCTACTTCACTATTCACTCAGTTTCTGTTCAATCTCCTGCATTTCATAACACTGCCACTTGCTCATTCATTTCTCTCTACTTCACCATTCCCTTAACATATATTCACTATCTTTAATTCCATAACATTGCATAAACTATTATATTTCCTCATTCACTTCACTCTTGCTTCACATTAACTCAAATCACTCACTCTCCTGCAATTCATAACACTATATTATTACCAATTCTATTTCCCCATTCGGTCCATTCATCGCTACTTTTCCTCAGCTTCCTCGTTCCTGCCTCGGCCGCCCTCGCATACCATACACTCATAAAGGGATGTCCAGTTTTTGCGGCGTGTCTCAAAGTGTGTGTGTTTGACGCACTTAAGGCTCCGTGGCCTTTGGAAGGAAAAAAAAAAGGAGGGGAGAGAGAAGTGAGATTCCCAGCTTCACCATCCTCTGTCTCCCTCTTACTTTTATGATCCTTCTTCTTGTTCTTTTTGTTCTTGCTCTTCTTCTTCTTCTCTTCTTCTTCTTCTTCTACTTCTTCTACTTTTTCTTTTTCTACTTATTCTTTTTCTTCTACTTATTCTTATTCTTCTCCTTCTTCTACCTCTACTATTTCTTCTACTTCTTCTACTTCTATTTCTACGTCTACTTCTACTTCTTGTTCCCTGCCCTCCTCCTCCTCCTGCTCTTCTTCCTCCTCCTCCTGCATTTATTATTCCTCCTTCTATATGACTGAGACAGATGAAGGTTGCAAATTAACACACACACACACACACACACACACACACACACACACACACACACACACACACACACACACACACACACACACAGCCCCTGACCCTGGCTTTACCTTCACCCCCAGCAAAGTGCAGAGGGCAGGCTGGGTGGGGCTGTTTGGGTGGGTAGCGGGGGAGGAGGAGAAGATGAGGAAAGGCGTAAATGGAATGGAGAGTGACGCTTATTACATGGAGAAGGAAGGGAAGGAGGAGGACGAGGGAAAAGGAGGAGGAGAAAGAGGAGGAGAAAGAGGAGGAGGAAGAGGAGGAGGAAAGGCGTGTATGGAGTATGACAGACTGTTGATATATGGAGAAGAAAGGAAAGAAAAACGAAGGAGGAGGAGGAGGAGGAGGAAGAAGAAATGAGGAAAGACGCAAATGGAATGGAGTATGATGGAGACTTGTTATATGGAGGAGATGAAGGAAGGAAGGAGAGGAGGAGGAGGAGGAGGAGGAGGAGGAGGAGGAGGACGAAATGCAGTGTGGTTGAGCTCCCAATATCCACGGGTAATGGGTAGCTAATGCGCCGCCCGCCCGACATGCCCCGCTATGTTAGGAGTCTCGTGCATGCCCCAGCCCGCCTCTTAGCGCGTACGGGCCAAAGTGTTCCCTCATAAAACTGGCGGAGAGGCACGGTTGAGTCGCATTTTATCTCCTCCGCCTCCTCCTCTTCCTCTCATACTTCTTCCTTTTCATTCTTCTCTTTACTTTTCCTCTCCTTTCCTTGTTATGATTTCCTTCTTTCGCCTATTTTCCTTCTTCTTCTCTTTTTTTCTTCTTTCTTCTTCTTCTTCTTCTTCTTCTTCTTCTTCTTCTTCTTCTTCTTCTTCTTCTTCGCCGTCGTCGTTGTCGTCGTTGTCGTTTTCGTCTTCTTCGTCTTGTTCTTGTTCTTGTTCTTCTTCTCCTTTTTTCTCTTTTCTCTTTCCCTTTTTTTTCTTTTTAATTCTTCTTTTCTCCTCCTCCCCCTCCACCTCTTCCTTCTTCCTCCTCCTCCTCCTCCTCCTCCTCCTCCTCCTCCTCCTCCTCCTCCTCCTCCTCCCCCTCCACCTCTTCCTTCTCCTTCCTTCTCCTCCTCCTCCTCCTCCTCTCGACATTTCTCCCCCTCCTCCATCAGGCTTTTAGCGGGAACCTGAAGCCGAAGTAAGAAGAACCGGGCCGGCCACTCATTGCCTCCTGCCCACTGCTTTTAACGAGAACACGACAGGCATTCACCCGCCCCTCTGGAAGGTCTTTGTCAGGTGCAGCGCCAAGCCTCGCCTGAATACCTGCATCCACAACAGAATACCTGGACCGGTGCATCGAGAGCCAGGACGCAGGAGCCGCCGATCTGTCCTTACCAAGCCGCTGATTAAGAAACCTGGACCTGACCACCACAGTTATGCCCTTTACGACTCCCCTCCTCCTTCTCTTCTCCTTCTTCCTTCTCCTCTTCCTCCTCCTCATCTTTCTTCCATCCCTTGCACAACCCTTCAGCTTGGTGGAGGATGCAACGAGGCTCACCTTTACCTGCATTAATTCCTCCCCAGGTAATGAAAGCTCCACTCCATCACCCGAAGCTTCTGCCTCTCAGTGCTCACTTCCTTGTTCTCCGCCTTACTTAACTCTTCACCCTCTCTTCTCCTTCCTTAATCATTCCTCCTCCTCCTCTTCCTCCTCTTCCTCCTCCTCCTCCTTCTCCTCCTCCTCCTCCTCATCATCATCATCATCATTATCCTAGTCCTCGTCCTCGTTCTCGTTCTAGTCTTCGTCCTCCTCCTAACCTCTTCTTATTTTTTCTAGTACTCCTATTTTTTTCCACTTCCTCCTCTTATCCTCCTCTTCATCCTCCTCTTACTCTATTCTCTCTTCTTCCTCCTTCTCATACTACTCTTACTTTTCTACTTCTACTTCTCCTCCTTCTGATTCTCCTCCTCCTCCTCCTCCTCCTCCTCCTCCTCCTCCTCCTCTGAGCGCATGCGTCACCCCAACCAAGAACGCGGCAGTGCAGGCTAGGCAGAAGTACTTCACTGTTCCCGAAGAGATCATAAACACGGCAGACGGCATTCCAACAATATCTGCCTTCCTGAGAGCGAGTGTAGTGGCCTTCTGCTCTATGTACATTGTCCTTCGTCGCGACACTACGATCTTTGTCTTCTCCTCTTTTATCCTTTCTTATTTATTCTTGTTTTCTTCTATCGTCTCCTTTCTGTCTTACGTCTCCCTCCTCTTCTTTCTTAGGACTCAGGTTGGCATTATAAGACACTTTCGCTTCTCACATCAGCTATTTCTAAAGGTCAAAGAGGGAATCAATCGGGTTCTAATTAGTGTTTCTTGAGGTTCACGGTACAGAAGAAGGGTCAAACTACCACCAGGGTCATAGAGCTACTACTGGAAATGCTCAAAACTCCTACGAAAGCCTTGTCAAATTATGTGAGCTTGGGCGACTAAATGTTTTAAAATACGACCCTCACTCTCATGTCTTGTTTCCTCAATCTCCTCTCCTCCTTTCTCATCTCTATTTATCTCTTCTCTCGATCTGTTTTCTCTGGTTGTGACGGTCATTCTTCTTTTCTTCCGTCCTCAATACTGTCATTTCCGTATCCTTTTTTCTCTTCTTAATTATCGCTTCCTCTTTCTTCTCTCAGTCTCACGCAATCGCTGTGCATTAAAGTTCCGAAGATGTGTGTGTGTGTGTGTGTGTGTGTGTGTGTGTGTGTGTGTGTGTGTGTGTGTGTGTTGTCTTCCCACCGCTACACACCCTCAGGACTTCTCTGGGGCCGTGTGAGCATGATCCTGGGCTTACACACACACACACACACACACACACACACACACACACACACTAGTACGTGATCGTCTAGGCACAACAGGACGCACTAAAGACTGTAATCACCGAAACTTACACAATAACTCTGTCTACACCTGCCTTAGTATTTTCTTAACGAAGTTGAGACAGTCCTTGATGGTCGTTTCCTTCCGATCACACTACATTAGAAATATAAACTAGGGCGTCACAATGAAAATGCCCCCACAGCACTATAGCGGGTTTGGGCTAACCATGCACTATAGTATAGCGCCTTGAAAATTAATCATCGACCTGATACTATCGGCGTGCACAAATGATATAATTAAAATCAAAGGAATATAATGCAGAGTAAAAGATCGTTTTTATTGTATAACTTTTTTTTCTAGAATCAGGCTCCGCAATACAGAAAGAAAAATATGCTTCCAAGACAGAGTAAATAGTTGAAAATATCTGTCGCTCCTTACTCATGTACATAAACGATGACTGATTAAAACACGTCTACTTTTTTTACCGTCCAACTCCTTTCTTACAAGCTTAACGAGAGTGAGCCCTACTGTGAGTGAACGCTTAAGCCGTTTTCTTCTTCATATGAACACAATATAGCACCTTTGTATACACCCCAAAAGCATTCATTATATAGTCTGACAAGGCGAGCTTACATCTATAATCTTGGTCATTCATCCAAGCTAAAAGATGAGAGGTAAATAATATTCTGTGGCACTGTGAGAGAAGGCAAGACGGTACGCATTGGATGATGTAATTATTATATCATGTAACTCTATCGTGATTGGGAAGGCAGCTTTGGTTTAGAGGAGGAGGAGGAGGAGGAGGAGGAGGAGGAGGAGGGAGGAAGAGGAGGAGGATGAGGAGGAGGAGGAGGAGGAAGCCTGGAGGGTTTACGAGACGGACTCAGGAGAAGATTGAGGCATCGCATTACAACCCGTCACCGCTGAGTGCACCGACAGCTTCATCGAGGGACACACACACACACACACACACACACACACACACACACACACACACACTATAATCTCGTAGTCAAAAGGAAAGAGTAAACAAACGAAGGAATGTCGCACTACACGGCTCCACATAACACCTGGTTGCTAAGGGAGGTAATTGGGCAGGTGAGGTTTCCCGGGTCGCAGGCAGCAGCATCGGCTTGTGGTCCTCGGTGTCGGGGAAGGGGGGAGGGGGGGGGGGGGGAATACACGGATGCTGCTCTTCCTTTACAAGCCACCTTATCTGCATAATTGGCGAGGGCAGGTCACCGGGCCGCAACGTGGGCTGAAGGGTAACGCGGGTGTGGGCGGGAGGACGCGAGAGGTGAGGGAAAGGTGACGGGGAGGAGAGGACAGGTCAGGATGGGATCAACGTTGCCAAATTATCGTACTCAGCGCATTGCATTTTCGTAGTTTCTGACCGATAACTCTAGCAAAAAGAACGAAACCCATCTATATTTAACAGTTTTAACGATAACTTTAATTTCCTATCGTTATTTGTGTGGTTACGACAATCTTGGAGCCTAAAAATGATAAATGTTATGTTCAGAGTACGACACTTTGGCAACGCTGGATGGGATGCTGGGGAAGAGGCCTGATGTGGATGCGCATCTCTCTGTCTTCTTGTAATGTTGGCCTTTTAGTTGTATATATTTATGCTTCGGGATAGTTTTCAGACTTGTAACTAAATCAAATCCACTTGTTAAGGTTTTTGTGGGTTGAAGGTAAATCACTGAAGAACGGAATGTACAGAGGGGAACAGACTGGAAGGAATGGATGAGAGAGAAGGAAAAGGAGACAGGGGGAGACTATAAAGGAAGAGCTCCCTGAAATCAAGTTAAAGAGCATCAATACCAGATTATGAGAACATTTTACTTCCGCCCCTTCATCACGAAACAGGAAACTGAAAGGGAACACCAAGCTTCATAAAACTCGTCTTAAAGGCCCATACTCTAAAACATTTCCGGGCTTACACACCCACATTTGATAAGGCTTTCGTAATGGTCATGGATATTTCCGCGGGCAGTTTTAACCCACTGGATGCGGATTTCCTACAAGAAGACATCACCAAGCTACAGGAGTGGAACAAAAAGTGGCTGCTCCAATTTAGTGAAGAAAAATGTGAGGTCATGCATCTTGGGAGGGGAAATCCAGCACACCAATACCACATGAGAAACACTCCACTACCCACCACAGAGGCACAGAAGGACCTGGGAGCATATGTTATCAGGCTACCAGTGAAGGCGAAATCCGTGCCAATCGCAGCGGACGGGTTAAGAGCTTAGTGATGGATTGACAAACTTCTGTACAATGAATGTGAAAAACACCCATGAACATTTTGACTGTTTTTTATTTTTTTATTGTGGCCTTTGGAAATATTTACTGTGAGAGCTGAAAGCGGTACTCGTCGACACCGGATACAGCCATGCATACAGCACGCTCCCAAAGACGATCAGGCCCAAGATCTATCAGGCCTCTCGCGGCGGAACTCGATGGCCGCTGTTTACTCCAAGGCCCACCCCGAGGCACAGGACCGGAGCAGCCGCGAACCCGAGATATAGCGATAACCGCGTAGGTAAATCTGAGTAGTGACCAGCCATCAACACATGCCAGTAGTTGTTTACCCTCGGTGTAACACCCTGATCAATGTCCCTCCCCTGACTTAACCGAGACTATCCTAACCAAGCCCAACATAGAATAACCTAACAAAATCCAATCAAGCTTAGCCTAACCTAACTTAATTAAGCTATCCATAACCAACATAAACCAACATGAGGAAACCTAACACGATCAAAATCTAACACCCAACAATTGAAAAAGACAACCCACAATAGCCAATTTAGCCTGATATAGCCTAACTTACCCTTCCTCCCCTGCCTACCATAGCTGCATTCCTCTTAAACTTTCTTTTAATCAAGGCACACTTATACAAACAGGTAAATAGTAACACAGGTAACAATTATTATATTACACACACACACACACACACACACACACACACACACACACACAAAGCCGCCGAGGGCCCACCATTACTATCAACAGGCTGGGAACGAACAACTTGCGCACTGAGACCAAGCAATTACAGGCGACGAGGCGGGTAGTTAAGACTTAATGGCCCCTCCCCTGCCTGGTTTTCCCGCCGTGGCTGCGTTTCCATATTCACCGCTTTTCCTGGAGCTTCTTGCGTCACGGTCAAATTACTGTGAATTATAAGAGAAACTGTGTCTTTAGAAAGCGGCGGGGAAGGTACGATTCAGCAACACTTCAACACACAAGGAAAAAGCCGAGAGAAAACTACCGACGAATAACTATGGGAAAGCTCGTCCATTCCTACTGCTTATGGTTCGTGTCTCCATATTTATTTCGGTAAAACTTCACTTTAGCTCAACCAACTCTTTTTGGTCTTCCTCTTTATTCCAAAAGGTATCCGTCTCATCTGAAATATCCTTAATTCTGGTTTTACTTCAGTTATTCCTGACCTTTACGTCCCCCTTCCCATGTTGCTCTTCCAGTCCTGATTACGTGTTCGCATGTCATCAGCACAGTTTTGTGTTAGTCATCCCTTCTCCTGTTGCGCTGAAGTAACCCTCGATAAAACTTAATATTCTTGCCTCATTAAGAGCACAGGCACAAGTACTGGTTCTAGTCTTCGGTTCTCTTAACCTCTTGGCCCTCCAGTATTGCCATTGCATTCTATGTATGTATCTCATTTCAATCTTGCCAAATGCACATACGAGTTAGTCTACCGTTATAGTAGTTTAAACACAACATACGTACTCTGCTACTAAACTTAACACACAGCAATACATACTTCATAACTGCCAATCCTGCACCCCAGAGTACCCAAGAAAATAGCAATCTCTCCCTTTAAAAAATAAGTATTACGAGTATGCATTTTTTTTCTTGCCGCTGTCATTTAACAAAAAAAAAATCTGCTTCTGCATCATTGAATACGTGTATCATAAAAGCTTCATGGCGCGTGTTTCACCAACCCATCACTCTCTTCCGCTCATCCTGAGGTTACCCCCGTCACCACCACGACCACCCACCAGCCCGCCTCGCCACCAGCACCAGCATCCGTCACCACCACCACGGAAGCATAAAACATAATGACCACCACGAGTAACGATCTCATCACCGTTAACGTCTTCCTCCTCTTCATCACCACCATAACCCTCACCACCACCGACCACCCCCGCACACACTTTGTTCCCACTTCATTATCATCGTAAGACACATGTAGCCGCGGATGGTATTTCACCTGTCTTCCGCACCGCAATAAACACTCGCTATTACCTGTGTTCGCTGCGCTGTCAAGTCTCTTCCGTCCCTTTTCATGTTTCCCGCCCTTCCTTCCGTCTCCCTATTCCCTATTCCCTGCCCTTTTATATATCCCCTACGTCCTCTTCCCTTTACTCATATGTTCCGTGTCCTCCCCTTGCCCTCTAAACATTCCCTGCATGTCCCCTGGCCTTTCTATTACTGTTCCTTACCCTTCCCTTCCTCTCGATACCTCCTACCATTCCCTTCCCTCTCTACGCCCAGCATTGTTTTCCTCTCTATATGTCCTGCCCTTCCATCCCTTTCTATAATTATTAATGTTCCTCCTTCTACCTTCTCTGTCTCGCCTCTTCCCATCTACCCTATAAATCTCTAAGTTCTTTCTTCTTTCATCCCTCTATTCACCGACTCTTCTCCTCACTCCTACACAGACAGGCCTTCCGTCATCTTCATTCGATACCCTTCAGCTCGTCTCATTCCCTATCCTCTACCTCTGCTTCATTCTATTGCTTCTGTTTCTTCGCTTCTCTCTTCTCTCAGTCTTCCACTTTCTATATTCACTTCTCTTTCATCCCCTTTTTCTTTGTCTCTATCATGTTTCTTCTGTTCCCTTCCTTCTCTCTACTCTCAGTCGCCCACTTTATATATCGTCCCTGCTCTCCCAACCTGTTTCTCTTTTCCCTCCCGATCCTCCTCTCTACGTTTCCTCCCCTCCCCTTCCCCTCCACCCTAAACGTATATATCAAGGTGAATGGGTCCACTCATCCACTGCCACCGTCCTCTTCACCACCCCCCTTCTTGCCCTCGCCACAACCACCGCCTTCACTTCAAGACTCAAGAGCAGGTCAGAGTCAGTGTCATGGACGTTGGAAGTGACTTTGACCTTCTGAAGATTGCGTCAACCATCCCATATTCCTACTCTCTAACACCTCTCCTATATCATCATCATCATCATCATCATCATCACTATCATCATCATCATCACTATCATCATCATCATCATCATCACCCTCATCATCAACACATCATCATCATCATCACCATCATCACTATCATCATCATCATCATCATCACTATCATCATCATCATCATCATCATCATCACTATCATCATCATCATCAACACATCATCACCATCATCATCATCATCATCATCATCATCTTCAGCCATTACGAGTTCACTGCAGGGCAAAGGCTTTTCTCATGGTTTTCTATCTCTCTCCGTCTGAAGATACGGTAGTGTACTTCACCTTGGTCAAGCAAATACAAAACCTCTCCTACAGTCCCCTTCAAGCCCTTCCATACTCCCATCCACCTCTATTCATCACAAAACCTACCTTAACACCCCCTTCACCTCCTCCATTTCCTTCCACACCTTCCTTAACTCTCCTTCACCTCCTCCACCACCTCATCTCTTTTTCTCCTTCTCCACTTTACTAAATCCGCCTTCTCCTGCTCTCCCACTTTTTTTCAATTCACTTCCACCACCTTCCCCGAATCCTCCTTCAACTCCCTCCCCCCTTCCGTAACCCTCCTTCGCCTCCCCTTCGCCCCCCTCCCTCATTCTTCGCCTGGTTTCCAACGAGACTGACGCCCAGAACGCAGACCGTGACGTGAAAGTTGGTCCAGGCGAACAAAGAGCGCCAAGCCCAGTCAGTGCTGGCCGCGGCGTCTTTCCAACATTACCACCACCAAGACCGCTTTGACCCTCGCCCCGGCCTAGCTCTCCTCCTCCTGCCTGCCTACCCAGCGCTTCGTGCAGACAATAATATACACCCGTCCTACAGATTGCATTTCTTCCATAAACGCGTATGCATATAAATTGTGGTGCAAGAAGCGATATGACTAGATGTGAGAGCCTCTCCAAAACGTAAGTGGAAAAATTAAATTCGACATTTTGGTTATTCAATTTTAAGCTCTTTATCTATACTTTTTTATGAGTGAGTTATTGTTCGATAGATGGAAGTTGTTTGAGAGTACTTATAGGTGTGTGTGTGTGTGTGTGTTAATGAGCCACTGACAGAGTACCTACACCTGCTCAGCGCCACACAGTCACGCTCAAACTCATTGCTGTTAACGTCGGTGTGCGGGTCAGCGACGCGTAAAACCCGCGACAATGACGGCTGAGGAGGGGAAAAACAAGCTCACGATTTGTTCAGCTCGGAGACCTTGACTTTCTCTCTTGAAAGGCCAGGCGAAGCAAGTCACCGGCGTTGCTTCGCTAAAACCAAAACATTCAACTTTATTTCTGACGCATTAACTCACCCCCCCCCCCCCTGCACCGGACACACGGGAACGGACCAAGCACAAACGGCTCTCTACTTGCCCCCTGACCCCTTTGACCCCCTCTGCTCCTTCCGTCTGACATCCTCTCTGTCCCTTCTCACTGACCCTCTGCACCCCTCTCATCACCTTTCCCATGTACACATACCCCTACCCTTCCTCCTGCCCCCCTCCTTACTTTTTTCCATGATTCGCTCCGTTTTCTCCTTCCGCTGCCGTCTCTCTATATCTTCCAAAGGAGCGGGGAACCTCCTCACCTCCTCCTACTCCTCCCCTTCCCTACCCTCGCCCCTGACCCCCTCCACCACCAGCGGCCTCCTTATCTGCCCCATAACGGACAGGTCATCGCCGGGGGGGTTCGATCCCACAGGTTCCTGATCTAATTAAGATCAGGCGGCACAAAGGGACATTTTTTTCTTACATTGTTACTCGGAACAATGTTTCTGCATCACCGGTTTTCTTTATTCAAACCTTTGCATTCTTCTTGATCTTCTGAGTGAATAAAATTCGATCCAGCTTTCTAATTTTAATGATAGTTTATGTTTAATGTTATTTAACAGTATTACTATTCATCAGCATCATTAGTAGTAGTAGTAGTAGTAGTAGTAGTAGAAAAGTGGCAGTAGTAGTGATAAGAACGTCCTTAACATCATTATTATTATCGCAGCGCACCAGCAGCCCCGACGGGAAAATCCTGCCACTGTCAGGGCCCAGCGGGGGCCGACACCTCCCCAGACCCGCCAGCTCCGGGCGGTGGGGCTCGGCGGATGGAACGCCTACTTGCTGCCTGACCTCGTGTTTGCCGCGCCAGCCGAGCGTGGACAGTGCCGGCGGGAGGCAGTTCTGGCCCGGTGATCCACTGAGCCGCTCACCCCCTCCCGGCACAGGGACAGTAATCCAGTTCACCTTTTCCGCTAATCACTCAGGCTTCCGATGTGATTATCCCTTCTTATAAATTATACATTCCCTGTACAGAAGAGGCTGAACGTAATAAGATCCTATACGCATATACGCACATACATCAATGCCGCACCATTCCCCGCCACTGAAGCATAGCCGTACAAGACCGTTTACAAGCTCCTGAGTTTTGGCTTCCCTATTGTGCTGAGTAATCCCGTTCTGAGGAAAAGAGAGCGAAGCAAATTACTTTCCCGTCTCTTCTTCGTCCCTCCGCCTCTGTAGCGTGGGAGCGGACGAGGCTGTGATTGTGTCCCGCCGCTCCTGTGACTCCAGACGGAACTTCTTATCGCGCAAACACATCTCGGCGGTCAGTCACTATACAAGACTGCCTTCGTTACCTTCTTCTCCATACCCCATACTTCCTTTCCCTTTACCCCGCCGCTACGCTAATCTAAGCTTAACATCTATCTCCTGCTGCTGTTCCTCCTCCTCCTCCTTCTTCTCATATCCCTCCTTCCTCCTTTTCTTTCTTTTTTTCCTCCTCCTCTACCTTCCCGTCTCTTCCATCTCGCGGGTGTTCTAGACTGACCTCCGGGGCGGCGCCAGTGACAAAGGTTGGTGGAGGGTCGCTGCCAGGCCGGAGATAAGGCTTCCTTAATGGCGTGTTGGCGCGCCGCCTGGGCATTGTGGCCTCCAAGAACCCCCGCCGTGCCAACAAGACCCGCGCGGCGCCAGGTACACTGAGGGTCAGGCGTCTCAGGTAGCAGCAGGATCACAGGACGAGCCCAATCCAATGCTACACACTGAGGACCCGACCCTTGTGTAGGACGACGAGGAGGCGTGGGAGGCGATGGGATGTTGGGTGGAGGATGGAAGAGAGGGAGGGGGGAACCAGAGGCAGACCGAGGGTGGGAGTGAAAGAGAGAGGGAGGGAGGGAGGGAGAAAGGGAAGACATGAGGGAAGGAGAGAGGGGCAGGGGAGATGGACGAAAGACTGTATAGATTAGGAAAAAGGAAACAGGAAATGGAGGTATGGATAACTGGATTTCGAAGCAGAAGAAAGGAGAAGGGACAGAAATCTAAGAAAATCTCAAACCAGCGCAAAATCAAATGGCACTATAAGTTGGCGCGGAAAAAAAATACAAACTTAGCACCATAAATTGAAACATACCAAAAAAGTGAAGCACGGCAGCCCCTCGAACTTCCAACCCAGCCGAGACGTTCTGAGGCCACCATTTTTTTTTCTCAAGATCCCACGTCTCACTCTTCCCGAAGCTAAATAAAAACTTGACTTCTCTCTCTTCCTCTCCTACTTGTCTCTTCTTCCACTCCTTCATCCCGCCCCCTCCAACACAAAAAATCCACCTAGGCTCAGTTTCTTCCCTCCTCCTCCTCCTCCTCCTCCTCCACCTCCCCGGCCAGGTTACCGCCCCGCCCCACCCAAGATACCACTGATAAGGCTGAGTAAGAAAAACTACGGTCGGCGGCTTGGTGTTCAAAGGCTTCAGATAGCTAATGACCGCAATCTCCAGCCCCATGATCCTTCCTTTCCTTATCCACAACATAAATAAATGAAATAATAATAAGAGGAAGAAGAAAAAAGAAGAAGAAAAGAAGAACAAGAACAAGAAGAATAAGAACAAGAAGAACAAAAATGAAGAAAAAACAAGATCAATTTCATAGTCTGTTATCTGTGTATCTGTTGCACTTGCTTCTTTTCCTTAAAATCTGAGATGCTGTCAAGGCAGGCTCAGCATAAACAAACAAACGGAAGAACTGAATTTTGCAGAAGGGGGTAAGAGAGGAGGAAGAGGAGGAGGAGGAGGAGGAGGAGGAGGAGGAGGAGGAGGAGGAGGAGGAGACGGGTGAAGTAAAACATTTGGAAAAATAATGTTTGGTTCCTCATCCATAGGAGAACAGGATAAAACAATGAGTGAGCGGAATTCAGAGGAGCGTATGAGATAAAAGAAGAACGAAAACTAACGTGACTGAAAAAGTTAAGTGCATGGAATGTTATAGAAGAAGGTGGAGTCATTGAGGTGATATAACAGGTAAAGAAAAAGGTTGGATAGGAATAAGAGCAATGCACATACGGTAAGGAGGTCTAGGGTGAGAAATAAAGAAATCAAAATAGTGAACGTAAAGGTATAAAAAGAAGAATGTAAAAGAAGTGGTCTGATGAGGTGTTGAAGAAGATGAACTAACGAAAGGCGATTACTTTACAAAAATTAAGCACAAAGTCAGTGACAACAACTAATGAACCGAAGTAGATGCAGAGGAATGGGAAGGAAGCCTGAGACGGTGGGTAGATATAGTATTTAAATAGGGAAAAAGGGAAGGCTCAAAATAAGGGCGATCTACTTAAGAAAACAAGGTAGGAATAGTGATAAAAAAAAATAACTCGAGAAAAAAGAGAAATGAGAATAAAGTCAAAGAGACGGTCGCTGATAAAGTGCTGACATAGAGAAAAACACTGAAAGGCTAAAAAAACGGGCGATGTACTTTACGATGTGAGCGATAAAAAAAAAAAAGTAGAAAAAGGGGAATAGGAAGGAAGCTAGAGATGCTGATGGGTTAATACAGTCATAAAACAGGAGAAAAAAATTAACTAGAGTAGGAAGCGAGAAATGAGACGGAGGCTAGAGGAAACAGTAGGCTGAGGAGCTGCTGAAATAGAGGGAAAGAAGTTGATGACATAAGCGATGCATCTTTACGGCTTCTTTATCCCAGGGGGTGCCATTTGTGCAGGTTAAGGGTGTATTAAGAGAGACGGGGAGATAAGGGGAGATAAGGCGCTGCACGGGGAGGCCTTAAGAGCTCCTTCACGGCGATAGGGCGGAAGAAAGTGAGATAGAAAGGTTAATGTGAAATAAATTGAGGATTATGACGGATTTTAGTTTTTTTCCTTGGGTGTGGGTGTGGGGGGGGGGCGTGTTTGGGAAGGGAAGTGGGGGAGTGGGGAGGAGGAAGAAGAAGGAGGGGAAGAGAGAGTGTGTGTGTGTGTGCGCGTGTGTGTGTGTGTGTGTGTGTGTGTGTGTGTATGTGTGTCAGAAAGAGCCAGAAAGAAAAACAGAAAAACAAACAGACAGACATAGACAGATAGACACGGACATGCAGACAGATAAACAGAAAGGGAAACAGACAAACAGAACACAAAAGATAAACAGAATTGATGAAAGCAGGGGGGGGCGGGGGAATATAAACAACAGTATAAAAAGTAAAATCAAGAAAAGAAAAATGCAGGTCAACAGGAGAACAGATAACAAAAGCAAATAAAACCAACAACTCAAAATCAAAATATACAAAATGAAAATAAGAGGAAAAAGAAATAAGGAAGCAGAAGCACAACAGAAAAGAAGAAAAAAAGAAATACCGAGTCAAGAAGAAGGAAAGAAAGAAGGGAGTGAAGGCAGAAGAGGGTTGGGAGGAATGAAGGAGCTAAGAAAAAAGAAATACCGAAGGAAGAATTAAAGAAAGGAGGCAAGCAGGCAGAAGAGGACCAGGAGGCAGGAACGAGGGAGGGAGAGAACTTGGGGGTAGGGGAGGAGGTAGGGAAAAGGACGGAGCATTTGAGAGATAAACCTGGACACGACGGCGATTAACTGATAAGCAAACTGTTACAGCCTCCATCCCGGCCACACGTCACCGGTAATAGCCTTCACGGAGCGCAGGGCAGGTTGAGGGCAGGCAGGCGGGGGGAGGAGGAGAGATAATAGGAGACGACTGATGTGAAAGAACAGGAAAGAGAGAGAGAGGCGGTAAGAACAGAGTATACTTAAGGCAAGAGGAGAAAATATATATATAAATGGAGGACAAAGAAAGTGAAGGAAGAGAGAGAGAGAGAGAGAGAGAGAGAGAGAGAGAGAGAGAGAGAGAGAGAGAGAGAGAGAGAGAGAGAGAGAGAGAGAGAGAGAGAGAGAGAGAGAGAGAGAGAGAGAGAGAGAGAGAGAGAGAGAGAGAGAGAGAGAGAGAGAGAGAGAGAGAGAGAGAGAGAGAGAGAGAGAGAGAGAGAGAGAGAGGCAGGAGGCAGGAAAGAGGAGACGGAAAAAGAGGAAAACGAGAGAGAGAAGGGAAATATCTGCAGGAACGAGGAAAGGAAAATAAGGAAAACAGAGAAAACTAAAAAGGGAGAGGATAAAAATGTGACAAAAGAAGGATAATGTTGAAGAAGGATAAGAATGGAGTTGGTGTAGAGAAAAAGGAAAAGAGGAAGGTAACGGAAAGTCAAAATTCAAAGATACTGTATAACGGGGATGGCAGAAGAAGGAAAACTAACTACATAAGTACAAAAAAAAAAAAAATAATCAGGAGACAAAAAAAAGCGAAAAATGCGATAAAAAGAAGGATAGAGACGTTTAAGAAAATAAAAAATGGAAATGGCCGTAAGGAGAAAGGTAAAACAGAGAAAGAAAGAAAGACGAAGGGAGGGAAAGGAAAGGAAAGGAAGAACCATGTAAGGAAGGGAACGGAAATGACAGACGTGAATACTATGAGCGACGACTGAAGAAAATGCAAAAAAAGAAAAAATAACGGAAAACAAAGAGGAATGAGAAAGAGGTGAAGAGCAAAACGAAAAATAAAAAAAAGGACAAGGGGTTGGTCATAATCAAGAAAACAGAAGAGACAAGATGAAAACAAAATATCGAAAGAAGCGAAGGGAAAATAAATATGAAGTTAAAGAGTCTGGATAAGGAGGAGAGGGGGAATTAAGTAACCTTGAAGCAGGACTAGATGCACTGAACGAAAGACATGTGGCAGGTGTATCTGATGTTTATGAGTCTTGATTAGGGATGAGAAAGGTGGGCAGAATGAAGGCATGAAAAAAAGAAAGGTGGAGACAATAAGAGGATGAAACAGGTGCCGGGCGAACGGAGAGGAGAATAAGGAGATAAAGAAAATGGAGAAGAGGCATAAAGGCAAATTACAAAACGCGCAAAGGAAACTTATAAATATCGAACACACACACACACACACACACACACACACACACACACACACACACACACACACGCCCAACACTCACGTCTGTCCCGTCACCGCCGCAATCACAGGTGAGGGCGTTGCGGGGACTCACCTGCGAAGAGAAAGAAAAGGAAGGAAATAATCTCGTGTCAACTTGAAAATGGCCAAAAATGACAATAATCACCCGAGCACAATGGAGGAGGAGGAGGAGGAGGAGGTAAAAAGTGGAGGAAGGAAAGGGTGAAGGAGGAGGTAAAGAGAGGAGAAAGGAGGGGATGGGATGGTGGGGGGGGGGGATTTGGGGTGGGTTAGGGGTCAGAGGGAGACATTACACAAGAACCAAGTGCGTGTGTGTGTGTGTGTGTGTGTGTGTGTGTGTGTGTGTGTGTGTGTGTGTGTGTGTGACCTACTTGTTGAAGGGAAATGTGGAAAATGAAGGGAAAGGGCAAGAAAAATAATATGGAAAAAGACGAAGGTAAGGAAACAAGGAAGAAAAACCTAGATAATAAGAGAGGACTGAGAAGAGTAATGAAAGGAGGGGAAATAACACACACGGAGGAAAAAGAGAAGGTGACGGGAGCGATGACGAAAAAAAAGGAAAGTATCAAGGAAAATAACGATGATCATGCCGGAAGTTAAAACACAGCAGCAAAATGAAAAAGAATATATAGAAGGGGAAAAGAGTGAGGTGTAACATGGAACAAAAAAAAGGTAAATGAAAGTTGAACCACATATAAAAAAAAAAGATATTAAACACAAATGAGCATCGTGAAAATATTAGAAAAGAAATAAAGAAGAGTTCATGGGAGGAAAAAAAGAGTGAGGTGTAACATGGAACAAAAAAAAGGTAAATGAAAGTTGAACCACATATAAAAAAAGATAAACAAATGAGCATCGTAAAAATATAAGAAAATAAATAAAGAAGAGTTCATGGGAGAAAACAAAAGAGTAAGAAAAGAAGGAAAGGGAAGAGAAAAGTCACGGAATGAGAGGGGAAAAAAAGGAAAAGGTGAAACAATCTGAAATTATGGAGCCAAAGGTGAAGATGAAAGAGTCGATATTACTGGGAAATAAAAAATATAACGAAAGTATAAAAATAATTCACACACACACACACACACACACACACACACACACACACACACGCATATATACACACACACACAGACACACACACACACACACACACACACACAAGACACAAAACAAACACTGAAAAGCAACTCTCGTGTTTGCTTAAGATCGCTAACGTATTTATCGCGAGAAAACAACGTGAGGTGCGGTGCGTCAAGACTTGCACTTTTATATCACTGAGCAAAAAAGAAGTATGTTTAATTAGGAACTTGAGAACTACATCATAACGCTATTGATAAACTCAGCTGTGTATTTTGTTTGTGTATTTTTGTTCTGATTGTGTATTGTCTGTGTATTCTGATTGTGTACCGTGTAGTGCTGTATATTTTGATGTGCTATTGATAAACTCGGCTATGTATTCGTTCGTGCATGTAGCCCACCGCTCTTAGCCAATTAGAACTTGTAAATTGAAAGGAACATCGGCAGTAGTAACAACAAATAGCAAACAAGAAAAAACAAACGAATCCGAAACTGACCTCCCTCTTGGCCACTCATCTCTAGTTTCTTTTATAGGAGCAGAATTAGTGGGTTTCTTTGTTTCTTATTTTTCTTTTTGCCTTTGAGCTGCTTCCTTTACGGTAAAACAATAACAGACGGCAAAAATCGTAAAACACTTAAGAATCTACTTTTTTATAGCAAAGGAAGCAGTTCAAGGGTAAAAATAAATGAAAAACGAAAAGCCCGCTAATCACTGCCCTTAAGCCATTAACGTAAAAAGTATAAAAATGCGCCAAACTCCTCCTTACCTTTTCCCAAGTGTCGCAGTACCAGAAGTGAAGAAACATAAGGAGAGGCAAAAAGAACATCCCGAACAGGTAAAAGAGGGAAAGCGGGGTTGAGGCAGAGTGGAGATAAGAGAGGAGGGGAAGGGGAAAGGAAGACATAAGGGAGGAGACTAATAGGAGGAAAAAGGGAGAAAGAGAGAGGGGGAAAATAAGCTAGAGACAGAAGGAGGAGGGAGGGAGGGAAACAGAGTGGGAAAGTTGGAAAGAGGGAGTGTAGAAAGGAAAGGGTAAGGGGTGGGAAAGGAAAAGGGAAGAGGAAAGGAAGGAAAAAGGAGGGAAGAGAATAAAATGTGAAAAAAATAGTAAAGAAGAGAGAAGAGGGAAAGGATGTAGAGGAGGAGAGAAGGAGGAAAGGAAGGTGGGAAAGAGGGAGAGTGGGAGGGTAAAGAAAGGAAAATAGAGAAAGAAAAAGAGGGAAGAAACTAAAATGAGAAAAAATAGAAAAGAAGAGAGAATGGGAAAGGATGTAGAGGAGGAGAGAGGAAGGAAAGGAAGGTGGGAAGGAGGGAGAGGAGGAAGAAAGGAAAATAGAGAAAGAAAAAGAGGGAAGAAACTAAAATGAGAAAAAATAGAAAAGAAGAGAGAATGGGAAAGGATGTAGAGGAGGAGAGAGGAAGGAAAGGAAGGTGGGAAGGAGGGAGAGTGGGAGGGTAAAGAAAGGAAAATAGAGAAAGAAAAAGAGGGAAGAAACTAAAATGAGAAAAAATAGAAAAGAAGAGAGAATGGGAAAGGATGTAGAGGAGGAGAGAGGGAGGAAAAGAAGGTGGGAAAGAGAGAGAGTGGGAGGGTAAAGAAAGGAAAATAGAGGAAGAAAAAGAGGGAAGAAATTAAAATGAGAAAAAATAGAAAAGAAGAAAGAGAGAATGGGAAAGGATGTAGAGGAGGAGAGAGGAAGGAAAGGAAGGTGGGAAAGAGGGAGAGTGGGAGGATAAAGAAAGGAAAGGACGAGGGGTAGGAAAATAGGAAAGAAAGGTGAAGAGATGACACAAATCAGGGAGGTATAAAATCCTTACACGTCCACTCCTTTCTCCACTCCCTTACTCCACCACTCAGAATGACAGACAGACAGGTAGACTTACTGCTGGGGACGACTTATTCCCCTCCCTTCCAACTATCTCTATCCCTTTCTCTCTTTCTAATCTCTCTCTTATCGCCTTGTCGTGATAATGCTCATTCACTGAAAGCCGCGCGCGATAACAGGTGGATTGGCTGCTTAATTCCGGAGACTTGAAAGAATATTTATTTTCCTAATCTCGTAATTGGACTAACGCAAACAAAAATGGGCTTCATTATCTTCGTTCAAGTGGTGTAATGAGGAAAGTTTCCAACCAACAATAACTGCACCACGAAAACAAAATTTTAGTTACCACTGCACAGAATTAGAGAGGCTCGGAGGAAAAGAAGAGATGGGGAAAGAGAGATGATTGATAAGGAAAGGTAAGGAAATTCTGGTTACCACTGCACAGATTTAGAGAGGTTAGGAGGAAAAGAAGAGATGGGGAAAGAGAGATGATTGATAAGGAAAGGTAAGGAAATTCTGGTTACCACTGCACAGATTTAGAGAGGCTAGGAGGAAAAGAAGAGATGGGGAAAGAGAGATGATTGATAAGGAAAGGTAAGGAAATTCTGGTTACCACTGCACAGATTTAAAGAGGCTAGGAGGAAAAGAAGAGATGGGGAAAGAGAGGTGACTGGTAAGGAAAATAAGCAGAGTTTTTAAGGAAACCGTTAATAATACGGAAAACATACTGTGAAGGAAAAGTTAAGAAAAAGCATATATGAAAAAATAATGATTAGGGCGATATAAGTAATGAAACAATATGAAAAAAACAGAGGAAAGGAATGTTAGACAAAAATCATTAAAAAAAGAACAAAAATAAATTAGAAACGGAAAGGAAAACATAAAAAGAGATACAACCCGTGGAGGAAAATGAAAAACAAAAAAGAAAGTTAAGAAACAAGAGGGGGGAAAAAAAGAGCGGGGTTCAAGGCAGTCACAAAAAAATAAGTTACCAAATTTTATACCTTGCTGTTTAAACCACCTCATAAAACTAAGACAGAGGCGCTTCGTGTTTACGGTGTTCCTAATGTTTTCGCTCAGTCCCTCACTACATCGCTCGTGTGGCGTGGTCGATGTTTTAGTTACAGGCCTGACGATGTGGCAATAATGTGTGTTGTCTGTGCTTACGCGATGGTTCCTAATGCAATGTCGTAATTCTCTCTCTCTCTCTCTCTAGTCTTATCACAGAAGCTGCCAGATATTAGAGCTACAAAAAAATGCGATAAATAATGCGGTTGGGTGGTTACCGTGGATGTTATTGTTGTCGCTGTTATGTAAATTTGTTGTCGGTTTTGTTTTGTTTTTTTCTTTCGTTTTCCCATAACAACAGCGTCTCCGGGTGTTTGGATATGATAAACGCGTCAAACGGTTTAGGTGTGTAACTTTCATGGGTGCACCAAGTGTGGGTCACGGGCCTCCAATAATAACATGAAATACTGACTGAAATATAAGATACAGTGAAATTTAAACGCACAGTAAATAAAACTACAGTGCTATTAAATAAAGGAAAGATTTATACAGTATACTAACGAAAATTATTATAGCTAAGAAAAAATGTACGTGAATCCGATGAAATCCACCAAACATAATCCAGAGCGTTTCTCCGATTGATCATATCTAACTCTTCTCTTCATCCGAGTCCTCATTCACTTCTCCATCCCCACGCATTCTATGTACGTACCTTCATGACTTTCGTTGCCTCTTTGACATCAAACAACGAATCGCCTTAACTCCTCCTCCTCCTCCTCCTTCGGGTAAGCGATAGTTTTGCTCAAGAAATGGAGAAAACTCGCCCCAGGAACCAGCGGGAAGGTCAAGGCGGCCCACTCATGACTGTCCTGCTTCCTCTTAATGAATACACTACTGACCTGTTACACGTTTTGGCACCCTTGGGAGAGTTACATCGATAAAAGACCTCACGTGTGGCAATGAAACTTACCTTCTTGTTCTGAGTTTTTTTTTTTTTTTGTGTGTGTAAGTATGGCGAGTAGAATTATAGGCCAACCTTCAATGCACTCGAGGATCATTTATATACCTTGGCACGGCCGTTATCAGGCGAGCTTACTAGACTCCGCTTATCTCTCAATGCATGCCGCCTCGATGACCCCTTGGCGGCGACCAACGGCTGGACCACAACAAAGGAGGTGCCCGAGTATTCCAACATCCCATAGTGAGTTACAAGGTTGATATTGATGTTTGCAATGATGACGATGGTGATGATAATTATGAGGGGGATCTTTGTCTAAAACTCAGGTAATAAAATTCAAAGTGTACACGGGGCAATTGCGGGATGTCGAAGAGGTATAACAGATAAGCTTAGTTGGTGGTGGTGGTGGTGGTGGTGATATGCTGGCTCGCTTATCATAGACTATCATATATGTGTGTGTGTGTGTGTGTGTGTGTGTGTGTGTGTGTGTGACTGAGTGTGCTCGCGTGTACGTGTGTTTCCACTTACAACATAACACACAGCTGGGTCACCGTGTCACTTGGGTAGTATTTGTCTCCAGGCACACACAGTAACGACGCCGCAAACAGCCTCGGCCCGCGCGTGTACCCCAGACAGAGATATGAATGTGTGTATTGTTCCCGCAGCGGAGGAGTCTTTGTCGGCGTGTGACCTTCCAGTGACACAAACGGTGACTTCTCCCGTGCCAAGGTAAGAAGATTTTCACCCGAGAAGTCTAATGAGGGAAAGTTTGGGGTATGGCAGAATGAGTGACAGTGACGGAGTGAGGTAAAGATCATTACCTGAGAATGACAAGAGTTCACGGAGATGCAATACCTGGGGAAACCTTTTGAGAGAGAGAGAGAGAGAGAGAGAGAGAGAGAGAGAGAGAGAGAGAGAGAGAGAGAGAGAGAGAGAGAGAGAGAGAGAGAGAGAGAGAGAGAGAGAGAGAGAGAGAGAGAGAGAGAGAGAGAGAGAGAGAGAGAGAGAGAGAGATAAAGCATACTTTATGGTAATATTTTTAGGACATAAGTTGAAGGAGTTTTGCGCACTTATAATAATTCCATGGACTATACATCATATTTTTTTTCTTTCAGTTCATAAAGAAAGCGATGCAAAAACAACAGTCTGGCAGATGAGGAATATAACAATAAAATGTATAATAATAAAAGAGTAAATAATAGTTGTATATTCTAATCTAAAGCATGCCCAACACGATCACTGTGACCGAATAATGCAAAAAACAAACTTATACAAACATGCTAATAAAAGTTAAATTGTAAGTGAACGAAACGAACGCAAAAAAATTAGTTAACCCATAAATAATAAGTTTTCATAACTCCCCGGTAACCCCGTGCCCCGAAGAGGTGGGTTCGACTAATTACGTTTTCCGGTGACCTGAGAACCAAAAGAAGGGGAACGCTGCCCAAAACAATGCCTTCCCAAATGTTTCCTGTGCACCGAACCTACTCTTAGGGCGGCCTGGGGAAACGCGTGACGTGGGACGAGAGGAGGGGAAGGAAGGGGACCGGCTGGGTAGGGGGTGAGAGGAGGAGAAGAGAAGGAAAAAGAATAGTAAAATGTGGAGTGTGAGAAGGAAGAAAGGAGAAGAAATGGACGGGGAATAGATTGTTAAGAAGACTGAAAGGAAAGAACAGAAAGAGAAGGAATGAAAATTGAATAGTAAAAGAAGGGTAAAAGGGAAATGGAGGGAAAGGGATGGGACTGGCGTGGAAGGGAGGAGGTCGAGGGAAAGGGAGGAGGGTAGAAGGAAAGGGAGGGAAGTAAAAAAAAGCGGGGGACGGATTGTAAAGAAGCAGCGTAGAGGACAGACGAGAGGAGAAAAGAAAAGAACGGATTAGTAGAAAGTAGGGTGAGAGGACAAAGGAGAGAGGAAGGAAGAAGAACGGGGAATGGATTGGTTAGAGATGAGGGAGAAAGAGAGGAGGAGAAGAGAGGGAAAAAGAATAGTAAAATATGGAGTATGAGAAGGAAGAAAGGAGAAGAAATGGACGGGGAATAGATTGTAAAGAAAGCTGAAAGGAAAACAGAAATGGAAGGGATGAAAATTGAATAGTAAAGGGGATAAAATTTGAATGGTAAAAGAGGAGGTGAGTAAAAGGGAATCAAAGAGAAGGGACGAGAAGGTACGAAAATGTGATGAATGGAGGGAAAATGTGGGGGAAGAAAAAGGGGAGAGCCTGAGGAAAAGGTAAGGTGGTGCTGGGGTACAGAACGGGAGGAGCACTCGACACACAGGTAAGGAAAAGGTAAGGAAAAGGTAAGGTCACGTGAATACACCTGTGGTTAGGGAAAGGGGAAAAAGGTATTCTTCTTCTATAACAGTTAACCTCTCTCTCTCTCTCTCTCTCTCTCTCTCTCTCTCTCTCTCTCTCTCTCTCTCTCTCTCTCTCTCTCTCTCTCTCTCTCTCTCTCATTAGAATTACTCAACACGCTCCCACTGTTTACCACTTTTCCATTCTCCTTGAAGTGTCACCCAATTCAACATTCCCAGTCCTCTCACTCTCCATTTTCCTCATCCACCCTTCACCAACCCTATCCACCCCCCTCGCCCTCCCACTGTCTCACCCTCTCTTCACCTACCCTATCCATTCCCCTCCTCCTTTCCATCTTCATACCTCTTTTTGCCCAACGCTATCCATTCTTCTAACTTTTTCATCTAGATATATTTTTCCCATTTTTTCGGCATTTCACTGTTTTTTTTTCTTTTTCTGTTTACTGATATTAATTACTATTGTTAGGTATTTTTCTATATTATCCAATCCCCTTTAATTAACACCTTCTCACCTCCCCTCTTCCTACTCCAAACTCCATTCTCACCCGATTCACGTATCACTTAACCCCTCGACTGCGGGTTTCCTACAAGAAGACCTCACCAAACTACAGGAATGGAACAGAAAGTGGCGCTACAATTCAATGGAGAAAAATGTAGTCATGCACCTTTGAAATTGATATCCAGCGTACCAATGCCACATGGGAAACACTCCACTATCCACCACAGGGGCAGAGAAAGACCTAGGACTATATTATGTTACCAGGCTACCAGTTAAAACCAAATCGTGCCAATCACAGCGGACGGGTTAATCCCATCCCCTCGTACTCTCCTTTCTGTTCTCAGCTCTCCTTCCTCGCCCGCCAAAGACACATGCAGACCAGATTCTTAAACGTTTCGATGACCAAGCACATATACCTGACAAGGCTTTCGTTGGGGTTTGGGGCATTTCCATGGGTAGTTTTATAACCCTCGTGGTAGTTTGACCCTTTTCCTGTACTTTGCACCTAAAGAAACACTCATAAGAACCCGATTAATCTCCTTTTTTGGCCTTAGGAATTAGTTTATGTTAGAGGAGGAAGCGTCAGAGAATAACGAGCCGGGAGACACTTGATGAGTATCTTGTTCCGACCGGCACGAGTCTCATGCACGCGCAGGCAGGCAGGCGGGTGGTCACGGTTCATCGCCTTCCCGACCGTCCCTTGAATGATGAGTGCCAGGTGGTGAATATTCCAGGCAGGTGTGTGTGTGTGTGTGTGTGTGTGTGTGTGTGTGTGTGTGTATTTACCTAGTTGTTTTACAGGGCCTGGGCTTTACGCTCGTGTGGTCCCGTCTCCGTATCTATATTTATCCAACTTTTCCTTAAAGCTTTGCACACTTTTCGCCGATATTACATCCTCACTCAGTCTGTTCCAAACCTCTATATTTTTTTTTTCTCAAGCATCTTCCCTTCCTCAATTTTTTGCTATGTCCTCTTGTGTTCCTGGTGGTAGTTTCTGGTGTGTGTATGTGTGTGTGTGTGTGTGTGTGTGTGTGTGTGTGTGTGTGTGTGTGTGTGTGTGTGTGTGTGTGTGTTAAGGAGGAGGGGGGTGAGGTGAGGGCGAGGTAACATGTCAGCCAACACCCCTACTCATTTTAATTAGCTCCTCTACACTCCTACCTCTTTTCCCTGCCACCCCTTCCCCATCACCCCTGTCTCCCCTTCCCCGTCACCCCTCTCTCACCCCTGTCACACCCTCCCCTTCCAACCCTCACCCCGTCACGCTGAGCTATGGGGTCGTCGCCGCTCGGGGAGGCCTTGACACTGAGCAGACTTATGTGCTGCCATTAACAATTACCTGGCGGGGCAATTAACAGGCGAGAGCCACGTGAGCCTCGAAGGTGTAGGGGGAAGGCCTAGCGCTCCCCACCTGGCGGCCAAACAGGTTAATCAGTGTAATGTGTGGTAATTGCTAGTTCGTGCCGTCGGTCTAATCTTTTTTTTTCTACTTTTTTACTGTGTAGAAGACAGCGCAAAGGCATAACATAATAGATAGATAGATAAATAGATAGATAGATAGATAGAAAGAGAGAGACAGATAGATAGATAGATAGATAGATAGATAGATTGATTGATTGAATGATTGACTGATAGATAGATGAAGATAGACATAGATAATAGATAAATAGATAAAGAAGCAAACACATGAATAGCAATTACACACACACACACACGCACACACACACACACACACACAACATGCGGCTCCCACAAAGAAAACAGAGGGAGATGTCACCATTAATTCTGACAAGTTGGAAGATTCATGACAATACGATCACGACTTTCTGCTCCCTTGTGAATATCCTGAGAAAATGGGAAAGGAAAACGTGATGCCAAATGAGCCCTGTGAAGCCATGTGACCCGGCGGCACTTCACGACACCTCCATTCCGGGAAGTCATGTCACCTGAAGAAAAATTGAAAGTAGTGACTGTGCTTCCTTGTGCCTTTACAATACATGACGAAACACACACACACACACACACACACACACACACACACACACACACACACACAAACGCACACACATTATGACAGCACAGTGTTTGGCGTCTATCTATCCTTTGCGTCATTTTCCATTAATATTTTTTTTCCTCTACGTTTCTCAAGTCATCGTGTCGCGGGTCAGGTTGTGTTACATTCTCCCTCTGTTGAAAGTAATGGCGATGACACTTCTGTTTGTTTGGGTTTTTTCGTTTCCCTGCACACTAGACGTGATGTTATATTAGAGGCGAAGAATGTCCACGAAATGACGCTGTTGATTCTTCCGCATTGCCGTCAAAAACTGTCTTGTTGTAAGGGAATGAAAGAGGCAGTTAGTGATCGTAGACTCTGATGCGACACCGACCATGGACAGTATACTCATACCGTTCTTCTCTTCTCTTCTCTTCTCTTCTCTCTCTCTCTCTCTCTCTCTCAACGTTATATATGCTAGAAACTGCATTAACATTATTGACTTGATCGATGGTATGCGATCCGCGGATTCAGTTGATGATGATGATGATGATGATATGATGATGATTATGATGATGATGATGGTGGTGATGATGATGGCGATGATGATGGCGATCATGATGGCTCTATTGTCTGCCTGCCCACAAAACTAGTGTTCATTTTGGTATCCCTCACACAACCGCAACTATACGAGTACTATTACCGCATTGCTGCACGATAGTCCACCCCCCCAAAAAAATCAACATTTCTGCATCAATTCCATAAAAGGTTGATGAAGTTATTCCCGACTGATAAGTTGATAACTGAACGGGACGCTGAGGCACCCACCCATCCACACCGCGCTTGTGCCTTCCCCGATCATGCTACGTGTTTTGATTGGCGGTTTACATTGAAATTGATTCCTATCGTTGCAGTGTTTTGAGACGGGTTAGTTGTGGTCTTGTTACAGCTATGCTAAACACGGATGGAAACTACGAGGGAAGAAAATAAATTTATTAATTATATGAATAAACTGATGAATTAATAAACCAATAATTAGGTAAATAAATCAAATAGTTTATCATACAGAGTAAAATTATCAAATAAACAAGTAATGAATATATGCATAATGAAATAAATTAAATTGTTCACTGATGCAGGATGAGCTGTCTTCTCGTTTATCTTTTTATCTCGAATATATTCATCTGAGATAGAGATAAGTGAACAAAAATTATGATTATCAACATGTAATAAATTGCGCCACAGATCTAGTGTAGTAGGACATAATTTAATAACTGACAGGTAATTAGAGGCACGTGAGTCTTGCAGGTATACCTCAACACACAAGTACACGTGTGTTTAGAGACGCTACCATCTGCACACACGTCAGAGTCAGTGTTCGCCCGCCACGACCGCTTCGTAATATCATCTGCACCACCATGACGTTCACCCAAGATCGACGAGACTTATAACGCAATTGCCACCAAAACAACACTAAGGCGCCGTTCACACTGTGCTGACTCTGGGCCACGACAACCCAGCAACATATAGACCCCCTTCACACTGTGCCGAATCAGCCTCCGACGATCGTTTCTAGAACTCTTTCCGACCATGACATTTCACACCCAAGACCTCGCATACCCCGAGTCGCTGGGTTGTCGTGGCCCAGAGTCGGCACAGAGTGAACGGGGCTTAAGACTACGTACATTATTTATCGCTACAGCTGGTGCATGTACCCCACTACCCCACCACCATCATCAAAATCATAACAGTTATCAACACCACCAACTTAACCACCACCACCACCACAAATGCATCACTACCCACACCTTCACAACACTTACGCTGACTTTCGTATCATACTTCACTATCAGAGCATTACCTGGGCCACCACAAGCACTATTATCAATAACACTCACCACCTTTAATAGTGATACAAATAACACACAACTACAACAACAATGATGAAACTGAAAACGACAGCAAACAGCGCCAACTACAGGGTTTACTGCTATAACAACAACAACAACAACAACAACACTCCTACTACGACGACTACTACTACCACCAACACCACCACCCTTCTCCATAACCCCCGTGTGTGTGTGTGTGTGTGTGTGTGTGTGTGTGTGTGTGTATACCGTTAGATGGAATGTGTATGCGGTGGTATTCTATAGTGGAAGGTGCCATATTGAGTGAAGGAGACACGGCGCTGTAACTAATTCTTCTCTCTCTCTCTCTCCGGGAGTAGGGGGATGGGGAGAGAGAGAGAGAGAGAGAGAGAGAGAGAGAGAGAGAGAGAGAGAGAGAGAGAGAGAGAGAGAGAGAGAGAGAGAGAGAGAGAGAGAGAGAGAGAGAGAGAGAGAGAGACCGTCGAAACTCAGCCCCACGAATAGAAGGTTTGGAGACCGACATGCCCAAATAAAGCGACGAAGAACGTTAAGCGTGGAGGAAGTGAGGCGGAACGGATGATGAGGAGGAGGAGGAAGAGGAGGAAGAGGAGGAGGAGGAGGAGGAGGAGAAAAGGAACACAGGACCATAAATAAGAGGGGCAGGCAAGATAAAGTGTATTAGTTTATAACGAAGCTGCTTGCATGAGTTCCCCGGCATACCCTTGAAGACCTGCAATGCTAGTGCTTGATAGCAGCGAGAGAGAGAGAGAGAGAGAGAGAGAGAGAGAGAGAGAGAGAGAGAGAGAGAGAGAGAGAGAGAGAGAGAGAGAGAGAGAGAGAGAGAGAGAAGGGGGGGGAAGGGGAGGTTGTAATTGCCCCCTTCCCAGTTCCCCGTCTGGTTCACGGCAAGCAGAAAAAAAATAGCTGGAGCAACACAACCCGCTGCACACGGCAATATTCAACCGACGGGAGAGGAAGTACTCTGAGGCAACAACTATCACATCCACTAATCATTCATTCGTATTTGGCAATCAACGAAAAGAACCAATTAAAATGAACTCAACCCCATGATGTAATTTGAATCGCTTAGTAATCTTGTGTGGTTCAAAGTATAACGCAACGTGCGAATTTCCTATAAGAACCTGTTATTTAATATCAGGAATTCAAATCACATATATTCGGAGGTATCAAGCTCGGGCAGTCTTGAATATGCTCATCGATTTTCCGCCCTCTATTTCCGTGGGTGCGGAGAGAAGAAGTAAGAAGGAAGAGGAGGAGGAGCCCCCATGGTGGAGTGGCGCGAGGTAATGTGGGCGGGTAACATGAAAACTTGATAGAACGAACAAAAGAAAAGCCGGTTGGATTGAAAAAAGGCTGCCTGCTTTGATGCTTTGATCTACTCGTCAGGCACACCAGTGATCTGCAGCTGCAGAAGAGATGAGCATTATCCTTACCTGTGGAAATATTTAATTCACTCGTGTCGCAACGAAGAAACTGACAATGCGATTTTCATATAAGCTGATCATTTCTTAATCAACTGCTTCAGTAAGTTTGCTCCAAAGGGGTTGACTCGATGAAAGAAAAGCTCATTCCAATGTTAGTATTGCATCGGTACTCTTGAACCGGTTAACAGATATTTCTCGTTATCAGGTTATTTTGGAGGCAAAAAAAAAGTGGGTCTGCTTGACGTTAAAATACATATTTTTTTCAGATACATTAAGACCTTTTTTCAGATATTTCCGTAGTTCCTGTACATTCGAGAGGAACTCATCATCAAACTGCGATATGGAGGGTTATAGTCTTTTTTTTAAGTCATTGATGGATATAATAAAGAGTGGCTAAGGAGGAGAAGGAGGAGGAGGAGGAGGAGGAGGAGGAGGAGGAGGAAGAAGAAGAAGAGGAAAAGCCTGCAAGTGAGGTGGCGCAAGGTTTTGTGGGTGGGTAAGGGCTGGCCTGAAAAGGAGCAGCAGCCTGCAAGTGAGGTGACACAAGGTTACTGTGACAGGGTAATGGCTGGGGTGAGGTAAAGAAAGAGGTGGATGAATAGGTTGCATGGAGTTTGGTTCGGTGGTTGAGGGAAGGCTGGGGGAGTCAGGGGTGCATGGTGCACGCATGGCGGGACTGCAGGGAGGCAGAGCTCACGGTCTGCTGGCTTCTGCGTGGCTCTCGACGGCAACTGGCAACCCTCCTTGCACAGCCCAGAGGAAGCGCCGTTTGTGCCATACATTCCCAGGGTCACAACAAAGGGACTACGCTTGGGCTGCGGAGGTGAGGGCGTGACGGCCGTGCACTCCACGTGTTGTTACGACGTAAAGTCTTAAAGCTTAAAACTGGAACGACTAGAGCCACTAACTCATTGATTGACTGATGTGCTGGGCTGACTTAACAGCAGAGCAAATGTCAACTAAACTTTTAAAAGACAACCAAGGTTCCTGAAGCATGTATGGCGTGTCAGGCCTCCAACACTGATGAGTCGAAATACACACTAAGAGGAGCAGCGCTGGCCGTGGCTCTCCATTAACGACAACACCGTAAAAAAATGCCACATCTGTTTACCTCATCACCTTGCGTCAGGTGTGAACACTGCAGGGAACGAACAAAAACACAGCAGGAGCCTTTTGTGTGTTTCTGGGGCTCCCGGGAGGCGGCGCTAAAAAGGGCCGGCGGGAGATGCGTGGAGATGGAGGGTATGGAGGGACACAAGGGGGGTGGGGAAGAGAGGGGAGAAGCAGATGTAGGAGTGGGAAAGGGCGGAGTGGGGAATAAGGAGGGGATGGAGGGGAGGCAAATTGAGGCTCTTGACCTGATGCAACCAAACAGGATGAGCTGTACGAACATGACAAGACCAGTCTTTGCACAACACGTCATTTAACTTGACGCAATGAAGTAACAGCGACACAGACAGGAACAACAACGCCAGCACCAGCACCAGCCCCGGTAGTAGCATGTGTTGGGCGGCGCGGCGGCGGCGGTGCGGTGCTGGAGGGCCCGGGGGTGAGCGGGTGAGCGGGTGCGAGGGGCCGGTGTGCCTGTGCCCGCCTGACCCATATTCCCCGTCGCCTACAGCTCAACACACTTTTTATGACCCTGGAGCAGCGTAACCCTCGGGGATGGTTCTTGTCCCAATCTCAGGCCGCCCGACCACCAGCCATTAGTATATAGTTATGGAGTGGTTTCGCCTACGCTTGCACGGTCAACGTAAGCCCCGGACCGCCAGCAAGGAGTTTAGTGTCTCGCCCACGCTTGAACCATCAGCCAGCAGTATAGTGGTCTCAGTTGAGCTACATAGTTGTCTCGCCTACGCTTACATGGTCAGCACAGGCCCTATGCCGCTAGCCGGCTGTAGTTTCATTAAATAGCATCACCTCGCCCACGCTTACACCATCAGCCTGAAGTACAATGGTCTCGGTTACGATGAGATGCTGAATATTAATCATCTCCGCTGCCATAGAGGGACGAACGATTACGGTCCGCCACGCCAAGCAGGGAACAGGTGACCCAGATGCTTGGTGAGTGCCTCGCTTCAAGGTCACACTCGGTTCAGAGGCTGCGGGAGGGGAAGGCGATAAAAAGTAGACCATGGTGATTCCAGCTCGTCCGGTTAACTCTGAGATGGGGAGACTGTATAGCCAAAGGTACATGTGTGTGTGTGTGTGTGTGTGTGTGTGTGTGTGTGTGTGTGTGTGTGTGTGTGTGTGTGTGTGTGTGTGTGTGTGTGTGTGTGTGTGTGTGTGTGTGTGTGTTAAACGCTTTACGAGTTTAAACGCGAAAGTTATATATAGTAAGGCCAAAATAAATTATTTATTTATCTTGATTTTTTTACGAGATTGTGCATCTGAAACGAAAATATGTCGAATGAAAAGCGTAAGAGAAACTTCTTACGCAAACGAAATACCACCGTTGCATAACATCGCTAAAAAAAAAGAGATCATTCCACATTCGAAGCGTTTGTCACAGCAACCCAATTACAGGACGTCTAAGATATCAATTAGCATCGAAATTACTCTAACGATTACATCAGGATGCTATGGGAAGGGTTTGCACAACACGGTCGCAAGCTGACTGTTGATGCGATTATGGTAATGCTGCAGTTCCCACACACCTGCTAAGGGAGACTAAACAAACATGTAATATGAGCTTCAACGTGTTTGTGTGTGTGTGTGTGTGTGTGTGTGTGTGTGTGTGTGTGTGTGTGTGTGTGTGTGTGTGTGTGTTCTTCTATACATAAAACACCGACAACCAAATGATTCCGTTGCTGTTTCTTGTTTATCTTCAACCATAACATTAATACACATAAACATCTTTCTTCTTCTTCTTCTTCTTCTTCTTCTTCGTGTGTGTGTGTGTGTGTGTGTGTGTGTGTGTGTGTGTGTGTGTGTGTGTGTGTGTGTGTGTGTGTACCTAGTTGTATTTACCTAGTTGTGAAACACAGGAAAAGAGCCGTACTAGGCTCGTGCTGTCCCGTCTCCATAACGCTTATTATCGTGTGTGTGTGTGTGTGTGTGTGTGTGTGTGTGTGTGTGTGTGTGTGTGTGTGTGTGTGTGTGTGTGTGTGTGTGTGTGTGTAATTCACCTCTTGATCTGCTGCGGGTCTCTCGCGAGACAGCCAGTCGTTCCCCTACGGAAGGAGCGCAGAGCTCAGAGACCGATCTTTGGGGAGGACTAAGACCACTCACACACAACACACCGTGACAACGAGGTCACAACTCCTCGCCTTACGTCGCGTACCTAATCACTGCTAGGTGAACAGGGGCTACACGTGAAAGAAGATAAACCCAACTTCACCCGGTCGGGGAATCGGACCCCGGTAGTGTGTGTGTGTGTGTGTGTGTGTGTGTGTGTGTGTGTGTGTGTGTGTGTGTGTGTGTGTGTGTGTGTGTGTGTCTGGGGTGGGTCTGGCTTGGTATGGAGACGAGCAGTCTTCCCGGCGGGGCAGGAAGGCAACCACGCCCACCCTCGACGAACCCGGTCTGGGCACCGCCGCCACTCGCCCTCCAGAAACAGGTTGGTCGTCTGTCACATCCCTGGACCCGGCGGCAGCCCTCCGTCACACTCCGCCGCCACGCAGGCAAACTTCCTACACAGCCACAACCCATTGTCGGGTCAAACCCAAGCATCCAAAGTATTTCTCCCTCCAGCCTCAAGTGACCCAGAGAGGACGGTAAGTTGTGTGACAAGAAGATAAAGACGAAAAGCTAAAACGGATCCAAAAAATGACCCAATAAATACTCATAAATAAAGGAAGCTTGTAAAACTACCTTATAGTTTCTAAAGTGAAGTAGAAATAGGCAAAATACTAAGACATAACCCTCAAGACGACCTCAATACCATGCTGATAAAAATAACAAATTGGTTGAAAACATCTATATACTTCATGTAATAGTTGCATAGGTGTCTTGATTGTCCCCTATTAACAAAGCTATATAATAAGCCAGGAAGGTGGCCAATATATAGAGAAGAGCAGGCAGTTCTAAACCTCACAACAGTTAGCTACAACCAATATCAGATTATTTATAAATTTATTATTGTTAATTGTTAAGTTCGTTCTTGAGCCCCGTTACCCAATACTTCATAAAGGACAAAACCCATGAGAGAAATGATCACACATATATAACCAGTACGCGCGGAAAACCTATTATGTGATCCACCGTGTGCATTAGCCGGCGAACGGGTCACAGGTGATGAGACACACGTGCAGACTTTCTTTATAGCTTTTTCACGAAGGCGACACTCGAGCCCGGTCCGGTAAAGCGAGAAGCAGGAGTCATTACCACCGCGCCGCCACCTCCCTTGAACCCTCACCTGGAGCTTGAAATTAGTCAACAGGTAAACGTCACACCGTATTTACCTAGACCTGAGGGCACGGAGAGAGAGAGAGAGAGAGAGAGAGAGAGAGAGAGAGAGAGAGAGAGAGAGAGAGAGAGAATAGAAACAGACAGATAGACAGACACAGAGAGGTACAAAGACATAAACAAACATAAAGATAGACAGAGAGAGGGACTGACACACAGGCACATAAAAACACAGAAAATGAAAAAAAATAGATACGTGAGTTTCTGTATGTAAACGCATCAGGGAGGGACGCAAGTCATTACTGTGAATCTTTCCCGGCAATATAACGCTTTCTTTAACCTCGTGTATGCGTTCCCAGTAGTCCAACCCTTCCTCTATTTCCTCTGTGCTTTCCTAGAAGTACAATCCTTCATTTACCCTCCAATATGCATTCCTAGAAGTACAGTTCTTCCTTTTCCCTCCTCCGTATGTACTCAGCTACGCATGCTCCAAGTAGTTCAATCCTTACTTTACTCTGCTACGTGTGTTCCTAATAGTACAAGCCTTCCTTTACCCTCTCACGTGTATTTCAATCCTTCTTCCTCTACCCTCCAAAGTGTGTTTCTAATAGTACAATACCTTTACCCTCCTACAGGCCTTCCTAGTAGCAAAACCCTAACTTGACCCTGCTACATGTTTTCTTATGCCAGACGGTCCTCGCGGGCACATTCCAGCACACCGCTCATGCCCAGGCAGAGGCGTCAGGCAGATGATGGTGACTCGGACCCGTAAAAAAACGACCACGGAATGAAGGTTGAGATTACCTCCGCCACTTTCTCTCGCTGCCCCGGATGCCAGCCAGCCTGACACTCCTCCCTCCTGTCCTCTCCTGCCTCATCCTACTCCTTCTACTCCTACTATTATACCTTCTCTGACTTTTCCGTCTTCGAATTTTCTTCTGTATCTTCTTTTTCTTTCTCCCCCTCCTCCTCCTCCTCCTCCTCCTCCTCCTTTCATTCTCCCTTCCTTCTTCCTTCCCTCCATGTCAACTCAAGACTCCCTCGGCTTCTCCCGCCCTCTCTTAGGTCATCCCCCTCTTTAAACACACACACACACACACACACACACACACACACACACACACACACACACACACACACACTTGTACTTTGGTAATATTACGAGTTCTTATTCTGAAATGACACTGCTGTTGCTTCCTCATCTCTTCCTTGTACTGGCTTTGTCTGTCATTCGAGGCAGATAAATACAGGTTTACTCTCTCTCAATGATTGTGCTTTTATTTTCCTTATCTCATAATTCATGTATTTAAAAATGGTGTTTACCTCCAATATATATTTTTTTGCCACCGTGACTGACGTTTCCTGAATATCCCGTTAAGGTTTTTGTTATTTCTTTTTGCTTGATGTTATTCTTGTTCTCTCTCTCTCTCTCTCTCTCTCTCTCTCTCTCTCTCTCTCTCTCTCTCTCTCTCTCTCTCTCTCTCTCTCTCTCTCTCTCTCTCTCTCTCTCTCCTTCACAAACAGCATAAACACCTTGATAACTCGTCCTTCCGCTCTTATCGCCTGTTGTACACTCCTCCACTCACCTCTGATAGGATTACACAGCTAAACAAGTACACCCCATACAGATACACTTTCCCATACATGCCCTTTTGATGCACTGCCCCACACACCACTCTGATACACTTCCCTACGTTTCTCACCGTTAGCGGGCTCTTATTATTGTTTTCTTTTCTGTGTGCCCTTGAGCTGCCTCCTTTGTTGTAAAAAAAAAAAAAAATACTCGCGATTACACACTCTACACCCTACACTCCCTTCTAATGCATACACAAATCACTAATACATACACTCGCCTACGTACTTCCTAGATACACTCACCCTCATACCTCAGAAACATATACTACACCTGCACGACTCATGTTTACTCTTCTACGCACTCCACTGATACACTTGCTTATACCTCATATACGTACACACTCCTCTGTTCATCTCTCTGGGACACTTATCTTCACACCTCACCTCATATGTACCGTACGCCTATCCGCCTTCCTGGTACCCTCCCATACACGCCTATAAACTCGCCTGACAGTGGGATCTTCCGCATCACGCCCCGATGTTTTACCGCTAAGATATACCCATGCACGCCACACACACACACACACACACACACACACACACACATCTTCGTGCCTCCAACTGAGTCCTCCTTCCTTATTTCTTCCTAAGTACTCCACCCTCCTCCCCCTCTTCCTCCTCCTATATCATTATCTCCTCCTCCTCCTCCTCCTCATCATCATCATCATCATCATCATCTCCTCATCTCCCTGGCCTCTCTGTATAGTCCTCGTACTGTGCCTACTATTCCACTTCCTCCTCTTATTCCTCCTCCTTCTCTTCCTTCTCGTCCTTCTACTCCTTCTCTAGCCTCTCTCCTTCCACCTCGTATCCATTCTATTTTTCTCCTCCTCCTCCTCCTCCTCCTCCTCCTGCAACTGCAAATATCAGCCAACCCAGCATGCCTTCCTCCCATCATTCCATCCCTCCTTTCTTTCCTCCCTCCCCTTCCTTCTCCCTCCCTTCCACCCACCCCCCTCACCCTCCCTCCGCGGCGTGCCCCATTCAGAGGCATGATCAGGGCGCCGGACAGTGACCCCGCCAGCCCCAGTGAGCGCCTGCCGGGAACTCACTGACCAGCACTGACCCCCCTTCAACTTCCCCCACCTCTCTCTCTCTCTCTCTCTCTCTCTCTCTCTCTCTCGTTTTCTGTGATGGAGCGGCGTCGTTTTATCGTTGACATCAGTATAAATGTGTTCTCAGTAACCTGGTTTTGATTTTTTTTATAGACACTGCTTTCACACACACACACACACACACACACACACACACACACACACACACACACACACACTGGAAAATGTGCTGAGCCATAAACAATAAAATACCTTAAGACTTTAGTTAATCCCCTATGCAAGACCCGAATTCATGGTCATGCAATGTAAATCCTTCTCTTCCTACTTAACAGAAACTTGTTCCTCCCCTTCTCCTTAATTAACCCCTCTCTCTCTCTCTCTCTCTCTCTCTCTCTCTCTCTCTCTCTCTAACCAGGTGTGGACTACCAGGTGTTTACTAAATTATCAGGTTCACTAATCACAGGTATCGGGTATCTTTTTAAATACCGTGACCCTCTTAACAGGTGCCTACGCCGCCCCGCTCCCCCGCCCCCGCCCCCCTCTCCCCTTCACCTCGCTCCCCCCCTCTCCTCTCTGCTTCCAAAAGTGTGTCACCGCGACCTACCGCCCCTCCCTCCCCCCACCTTCTCCATACTTACCACCTCATACTCCCGCAGTCGTTCCTCCTGCCTCACGCCCCCTTTCACCCTTCTCATTCCTCCCTCACCATGCTCCCTCCCCTTCTTCTCACGTGTGCCTTCCTTACCTCACCTCATCCCCCTACCTCCCTCTCTTGGGCCCTTTATCTAACCCCTCTTCTTTCCTCTCAAACCCCTTCAGCTCATCACCACCCTTCCTCCCTCCATGCCTCCTCACTCTCACCTCAGCCTCCTTCTTTCATCTCTTACCCCTCTCATATCACCCCTCTTCTCCCCTCTGCATCCATCCTTTCTTCCTCTCCTCACCCTTCCCTTGTTTCCCTCCACATACGCTTCCCCCTCCGTCCTTCTCTCCAAGATCAACAGAATATTCTCTTGATCTCGCTTCTCTCGTCCCCCAAACCTTACTCCTCGCACCTTGATCCCCCCCCCACACACACACACACAAGCGTCAGGTTCCCTCTCCTCCAATACACTATATGGAATCCTCTCTATTAACCTTTGTTTTTTTTATTTTTTCCTTCTCATTCCTTTACTCTTATATTGCAACTCGCACTGCAGAAGGAGCAAGCGTGCACAACCTGAACTCTTTCCCTCCTCTTTCTCCGTCTATGCCTCCTCCTCCTCCTCCTCCTCCTCCTCCTCCTCCTCCTACTCCACCTTCTCTTCCTAGTCCTACTTCTACTCCTCCACCTCCACCTCCTCCTCCTGACCCTCAACTAACCTCCCTCCTCACCACTCACCTGTCTCCCTCTCCCTCACCCACCTACTTTTCACTCACCTCTTGACCTGTCCATCCCACCTTCCCGACTTTCCTCTTCACCTCACCTCTCCCTCCTATTCTACCTTCTCGCCCCTCTTACCTCACCTCTCCCTCATGCCCATTCTGCCAACTCTACCTCCCACATTACCTCCACCTATTCTACCTTTTACCCTGATCACCTCCGACTCTAATTCATCCTACCTGCTTCTACCCCCCTTACCTCCCTCCCCCATCCCTACGTGACGCTCCTTCATTCAACCTCCTCCTCCCCTCTTCCACCCCCCCCCTCATCCCTACTTGACGCTTCATCTCGGAGTGCCTGGAGGAGAAGGTCGAGGGCGGGACGGCAGCGCTGCGCCTCAAACACTGCACGAGAACCACATAAACGTTCGCTCGTCGCCGCGGCCGCAGCTATTTGCGCCGCGGGAAAGAATGGCGAGGGTTGGAAGTAGCCAGGAGTTAGAGAAAATTGATGCATTCCTTGAACGGCGTAATCTAAATCTGTTACACTCACACAGTCATAGTACATTTAGGTCGAGGAATTTGTTTTTTTCACAACTTGTAATAATGGTAAATCACGACACATTCTCTTCTTTGATATTGAAATCGTACGATTCCTTCTGATGGAGTAAATACAAAACAAAAATAAATATGTGGTGCCCCGAGGGCTGCGACACCACTCGTGTCATCATCATCTTCACCGGCAATATTTTCCGATGACAACAGCGGTATCGACCGCTAAAACACAACACGGACTCCAACACATGATTGTCCCCACTGTTCATTTACCAACCTATACACAATTGTAATTGCCCATTAACGCACCCGCTTATCTCTCTAAGCCAAAACACAATCACCGCGGCAAAAACAGGATCAGCCGCGGAACAAAATGTTATGAAAACAAAGCTGCGTCACCGCGTGAATTAAGCATGTCGGTTAGGTAGATTATTGTATGAGCTCGGTGTGAGTTTGATGTATGACTCACACGCCTGACGTATTACCCTCGCGATATCTGCCTATATAAGAAGCATTTTCTCCAGGCTTGACCTCAGATTAACCAGCACTCTGTTCGTGGCTGGACACTCAGTTGTCCTTCCCTAGACAACATGGGTAGAACATTCATCGTTGCTACTGTGAGTATGGAGTGAAGAATTACCATAGAGGAAAGCGTATCTAACATATCTATTGTGTTCTATTATCTTAGTTTTACTTAGGATTATATTTCTATGATACTTTATTGTGTGAGTTTTTACTCAATATTATACCAGTGTTAACGTCAGTAACCAATAGTGAAAGAAAACCTGAAGACTCATTGAGTCTAGTAAGCCAGTCGCTGGTTTAAACAATATTTTTACCCTCTGTAATATTAAGTAGTATTAAGGTAGAATAAAATACATATAAGAAAGGCGACACCGTTTCATCACCCCATTTACGAACTCCTTTAAATACTCCTAAAGTACCAGAATTTTAAGTCAAGTGTCACTAGTACAAACAGTGTGTCGTCGCCCCTGTGTGACCCGGATTCCGGTTACAACATTGGTGTCAGGTGTGGGGTGGTGAAACATGTGGTGAAACATGTGGTGAAACATGTGGTGAAACATGTGGTGAAACTTGTGGTGAAACTTGCGATTTATATTGGTTTATATTGGTATTGTACTGGTGTATGTCCACATCAGAAAGCGAGAGAGAAGAAAGTTATGCTTGGAATTACGAGAATAAGACTTTAGAGTTAAAAATGCCAGACGAAGGCAAGAACCCTCCCCCCAAAAAAGAAGATGGAAAATCGATCACCCTTGCCCATGATGATCTTGTCACGCTACTTAGCCGTCATACCTTGAATGATTTTAGTAGAGTGCAGGGACTCGTATCGTTGTGTGGGGGAGAAGAAAAAGTAGCAAAGCACCAAACCTCCCATGCCATAAGCTAGCAAAGAAATGGATAGAGGATATTGAAAGCCGGACACAGGCAAATTGGGACACTACCGGAAAGATTGAGTTAGCCAAACAATATGCCCTGGGAGCAGCGCGCGATCATCTCCTCGGTTGTATCACTAGATGTGGACAGGATTGGGAAAAAGTAAAGGAAGACTTCCTACGTGTGTTTCCCACAGTAAGGACCTTTTCGGTCCTCCAGAAAGAATTGGGAGAGGCAAAACGGCGGACAGGAGAAAACATCCGCACCTTCCTCATCCGCCTGGAGACATTGAGAGACGAGTTGATCGCTCTCAAGCCTGACAATGCCAGTTTCCTAACTGAGATAACCGCTTTACGGCTCAGAGAGGCTTTCCCTCCGGCCCTCTTACTCATCCTAAAGGAGGAAGAAATGGGGGACCCACAGAAGGTATTAAAGAAAGGGTATGAGTATATTAAAGCTTATCCAGAGTCGAAGCTATCCGATTCCGATATCGCCAAAGAAATAAAAGTGATGAACGTCTGTTCCACCCAGGCAACAGGACCCAAACATGACTCACAAGCCCGTCCCACACGCCCTCCAGGCCTGTCACGAAACCCTATACCCCACAGGGGAGGCACGCCGCGCCACCTACACGCCCATATGGGAACGCGCCCACGCCACCTACATGTTATGCTTGTGGGTATGTAGGACACATGGCTCGCGATTGCACATATGGAAGGCAGTATAGGGGTGCCTACCACCCACCAACGGGCTCTCGGTACCCTCAGTACCAGCCCACTCGAAACAGGCGTCAGCCTGTCTCGCCTTGCGCTGCCTGGCGCCCGTACGGCCGGTCCCTCACCCCGTAGCTCCTGGGTTAATCCTGACCACGAGAAGAACAAAAAAAACGACCCCAGAGTAGCTGCGGCAGTCCACGGCCCTACCAACGCCCTCACGTTGAGATTGTGCGTAGGCGCTAATGCACAAAAGGAGATGGTTTACGCAATGCTAGACACAGGAGCAGGAGCGTCCCTAATAGAAGAAGATTTATTTAGGAAGGTAGGCGGGAAGATGATAGTTACAGAACCTCTCTCCATACAAGGGTAGATCGGACTCCAATCCCTAATAAAGGAATAGCCGAAGTAGTAGTAGACTTTGGGCACGGAGAAATTATAGAAAAGTTTGTAGTAATATCACAAGGTATAGTGTTACCAACAGCAGTTTTGTTGGGCCTAGAATTTATGTGGAGACAAAATGTGGTAGCTGCACCGCTGGACACACCTGGGCAGTTTAGTGTAATGGTGGGCGCCTACCCAGTGGAAGTTCATTCCTGGCTGCGGACGATATGAGCCCGTACCCAGAAGATCATAAACCTACTTTAGACGAGATGGAGGAAGTACCAGTGAAAGCATACGCTATTAACGTGGCGTCCTTGCTCCCAGGCACGGCAGGGTATGTCACTCTGGAGGCAGAGATTGGCAGAGCCCAGCAAGCCTTATTTCTCCCAAGGTCCAATGATATCCCTTCTTCATTTTTATTTCCCGGGTTAGTTACCTTAACTCCTAACGTCAAACAAACCAAAGGTAAATTCATCATTCCTATGCTAACCCAACTGAAGAAACGATTGAGATGCAAACAGGTGAAGTGATGGGACACATTTATTCTTGTCACTCAGAATACTATCAATCATCGACTAATGAATGTGTAGCAGCTGTCACAAAAACAGCTACAAAGCCGCCTGTCACCCAGTCAAGTAAGCAGATGGTACTCGATAAGCTGATAGACGAGCTATTTTTACCCTCACAACGGAAAATTGCTGTCTGAAGGGCTTAACCCGCAAGTATCCTGATGTGTTTGCTCTAAAAACGAGCCACTCACTATTACCCCTATTATGTTCACACTTTAAGGCTAAAAATGACAAGCCTATATAAAAAGCCATACCCAATACCAGTAAAATATCATAAAGAAATAGAGATTCAGCTCAAGGACCTTGAGGCCCAGGGTATTATACGCCCTAGTGCGTCACCCTACAGCGCACCTCTAGTCCCTGTTGCTAAAGGATGGTGGAGTCAGACTTTGTCTCGACTTCCGCGCTCTGAACGATGAATTGATTGATGACAAACATCCACTCCCTAACATTAACCTCATTTTGCAACAGTTAGGGGAAAGTAAAGTATTCACCTCCCTTGATTTGCGCCAGGGCTATCACCAAGTCCCATTGGCAGAGGAATCTAAACACTTGACAGCCTTCACGACACCTTATGGCCTCTATGAATTCACTACAGTCCCCTTTGGATTAAAAACAGCACCTGCAGCCTATCAACGGATCATGAATCAAGTTCTCATAGGTCTGACAGGAAGAATTGTACATGTATACCTTGATGATTTGATAGTACAAGGGAAAGACATGGACCATCACCTAAAGAACCTCCATGCCGTCTTGGACAGACTGCAGAAGGCTCACCTGTCCTTAAGACTAGATAAGTGTTCCTTTTCAAAGAGCAAGTAGATTATCTGGGTCACATTGTTAGTGCTTCTGGCTTGAAGCCTCAGCCCTCAAAGGTACAGGCGGTGCAACAACTCACTCCTCCGAAAACAGTCAAAGAACTTCAAGGTTTCCTGGGATTGGTTAACTTTTATAGGAAATTCATTAAAGACTTTGCCAAGATAGCATCCCCACTTAATAATTTACTCAAAGGGAGGAAAGTAACCAAGAATGATAAGACACATCTGGAGTGGAATGAAGAGGCATTGCATGCATTTAGCACACTAAAGAACAGTCTAACGACTGACATTGTTTTAGCCTTTCCGGATTTCCGGAAGCCCTTCAATCTCACCACAGATGCGTCAGATAAGGCAATAGGTGGTGTGTTGCAACAAAAGGATGAAAATGGTAGTTTACGTCCCATAGCATATTTTAGTAGAACCCTGAATGGAGCAGAACGTAACTACTCAGCGGTAGAGCGAGAAGCTTTAGCAGTCATCTATGGCCTCAGTACTAACCGACCCCTTATCTTGGGTTATAGGATACACATCCTGTCGGACCATAGACCACTGACTTGGCTGTTAAAAGCACAGTACCTAGCAGCAGGATTGCACGCTGGCAGACACTTCTAGGAGAATTTGACTTTAGTATTGATTATCTCCCAGGCTCCAGCAACATGGTAGCAGATTTTTGTCAAGGATTAGGAATCAGGAGAGTGACGTGATAGAAGGCGAATTGGATGCTCGAATTATGTCTGTCACCCTTACGGGTGGACAGGACATGTCTGTCGCCTCTCCGGAGGGACATGACAAACAGGATAAGTTTCTCCATTGGAGTCTTGCTGGACTCATGGAGCACCAGGATCGCGATCCTGAACTGAGAGAATTGAAGCATGCTTTTGAACAAACCACCGGTGGTAACGTACATGAGAGAGATGAGAGAAAGGTTGCAGAGAGGAGCAATGTAACGTTAAATGCAGCTAAGAGGCACTTCAAAAACTGCCTCTTAGTGAAGTGTGTGAGAACGGCATTCTCTACCGCGATGTTTGCGATGAATACAACAAGCAGAAAAGACTGGTTATCGTTCCACCAGATACATTCCTAACGCGTTAGCTTTGGCGCATTCCATGCTACCTGCAGGGCATGGAGGCACTAAGGTTACGTTGGCACGCTGTCGCAAGTTTGCGTACTGGCCGGGAATGAAGGCGGACGTGGAGCAATATGTCAGATCTTGTCCTGTCTGTTGTCGGTTTAAGAAGAGGGGATCCCCGCCAGCTCCACTTATGAGGTATCCAGAGGTTGGCCAACCGTTTGACAGAGTCCATATGGATATTGTCGGACCTTTGTCTGTTTCAGACGAAGGCTATAGGTATGTACTGACAGTGATAGACGTCCTGTCACGCTTCTTGGTAGCAACCCCCCTTCGTACGAAGGCAGCCAAGGAAGTGGCAGCTGCGTTCTACAAGAACGTAGTCTGTGTACACAGCATCCCGCCGATTCTAGTCACGGATCAAGGAAAGGAGTTCGTCAACACTCTCTTACGAGAGTTGACTCAGTTGTTACAGATTGATCATCTAAGGACAACTCCTTATCACCCGTCTGCAAACGGTGTGATAGAAAGGCCTAATGGCACCTTAATAAATATCTTGAGAACTTTGTGCGAGGACAATCGCGGTACCTGGGACCAAATGCTTCCGGTTGCAACACACGCCTACAACACTGCCTACCATCGTGTTCTGAAGGATTCACCATTTTTCTTGCTTTTCTCTCGGGACCCAAATGTTCCTTTTGAAGTGCTTGAGAATAAACTCCAACCTTGTTATGATATTGACAGCTATAAAGCATTTACTTCTAGTGTCGCGCAGCGGACCTATAAACTATGTCAGACCAATATAGATATAGGATGGCAGGAGTCAGAAAGAATGTTTAGGAAATCCAAACCCAAACAGGTGGTAGTAGGAGATCGGGTCTACTTAAGGCATGTATGTACAAAGGGCGAACCAAAGAAGCTCCAGCCCTTGTTCAATGGACCTTTTAGGGTGCTAGAAAAAATAAGCCCTGTAGTCTTACGACTGCGTCATGTTAGAGGTGGTAAGATCAAGACAGTTCACACAAATAATGTTCAGGTCGTTCACGAGGACTCTCTTGGCTTCCATGACTCTCCTAATGTCAGGCGTGCATACCCTCTCCCTGATCAAGTAGTAGAAGTGGACCCTCCCATGACTTATTCCCCTGAGGAGCCGCTGCCATTGTCCTTTCCAGCTCCTTCCGAGCTCTCCTCACCGGCTCCTGTCTCCTCAGATGCTTCAGAGGTCCCCTCATTGGTTCCCTCAGCTCCTTCAGAGCCCTGTGTCAGTCGCTCATTACGATCCAATACGGTACCCCCTTCTCTCCCCAATGTGATGGAACGCCCTCTTGAGTATCGCCAACGACCAACGAACTGATGCCCCCTATAATTACAGATCCTGGGTGTTGCCCTCTCCTTGTCTTCCCTTGATCCCTCCCGGGAGCAACCCATTCGTCCCGGCCTCGTCTTCTCCCCAGTCTTTAAGATGCTGTTGACAGGACGGTACTATATTGTCCCTGTCGTCATCAAGACGGACGACATCCAACGTCCTCTCATCAACGTGGCAAATCTAACAGCTTAAGTTTCATTGTCGATTGAAAATATGAATCAATCGTTACCCAATGTTGGTCTGCTCAGGCGCACTCTAGACTCTTTTCACATTGAGTTTGAGAAGTTATTCAAAGATCTTAACAGCTTTCTGTCGGCTATGAGTGGTAGAGATGGAAGCCCGTTTCGGACTCGCCAGAAGCGAGGAGCCGTGGATTTCCTTGGCTCGGTAGCAAACCTCCTTATCGGTACGGCCACTCAGGCCCAAATAGATGTGATACACGGGAAGCTCTCCCAGCTCTACACTCTGTCCACAGAAGAGAGACGTCAACTTAACCTCCATCAGGAAGTCCTCAACGCCACAGTTCGGGACCTCCGTCATATTCATTCTGCCATCTCCCGTCTAGAGTCCGCCTCGGCTTTGGCCTCAGCTATTATCCGTCAGTTCTCACTAAAAACCTTGCAAATTGAAGGAAATGCGTATTTTGGAGACTATCCTTCTCATTAAGTTGGCACTTAGTGACCTAAATCATGATACTCTGAATCTCAAGCTTGGCCTTCAGCAGCTGTCCCAAACGCAGGTTTCCACTCTCCTCCTTCCAAATGATGTACTATTTCGTGTGCTCAGCAATGCGTCACTCCATTACCCAGGCTTACTTTTCCCTGCAGCACATGAATATTTAGCATTGTATAGAGATGTCTCTAGGGTTATTTCTAAAGGTACGCTTTCCTCAGGAACCCTTCACTTCTACTTACAAATCCCCATGAAATGGGATCCCTCTGACGTGTTCGATGTGTTTAAAATGGACGCGTTGCCTTTTCATCTTGATGGCACGCCATATTTTCTGCACACCTACACGCTATCCACTAACCTTGCGGTTTCTGAAGACCGCACTCACTATATGCTCTTGGACTCCTTGGACCGCTGTACTAAACACCACCTTCTCTATGTATGTCCACCTGTCGCCCCTGTCTACTCTACTTCTGTCCATCGCTGCGAGATCGCTCTCTTTCTCGATCGCCCAGACGCCATCTCGCTGTGTTCTAAGTCTCTCCTCATAGTCTTCCCCGGTCTTCATCCGTCTCCTGCGGTCTGGGTCTTTGCTACCGATACTACTCTGTTGGTCACCTTGGTCTGGCCGTACAGCCCGGTCTCCAAATACAGGCAGACCATCAACGGGACGGGTCTCCTCCGCCTCGGTATGGGCTGTAGTGCCCTCCGACGCCTTCAGCCCCTGCCTCTGCTACTATGGACGGTGACGCCCGCTGACGGTTCATCGCGCCCCCTTCCACATCGGACGTGACGTGGTCTCATCGCTCCTGGCCAAGACTCCCCTTGGCCCCTTCCCCTCCCCGCCGCCGTCGCCCGGGTCGTCTCTGGCCCCCCCGCTGGACCTCCCTCCAGCACTTCACGCGCTCCAGGAATCCGTCTCTCCGGTCCCCGCCTTCGACCCCTTACTCCCTTGGTGGGGTGGCTGCTCCTCCTCGGCGTCGTCTTCGTCGCCGGTGGGGCCTTCTTCTGTCTCTTCCGGTCCCGTCTCTCGCAGGACTCCTCCCCCACGATCCCGCCATCCCCGTCTGGGCCCTCCATGGTCGTCCGCCGGGCGGAACGCTTTGTGCCACGAGGACGTGGCGTGATTTTAACGGGGGGGGTATGTGGTGCCCCGAGGGCTGCGACACCACTCGTGTCATCATCATCTTCACCGGCAATATTTTCCGATGACAACAGCGGTATCGACCGCTAAAACACAACACGGACTCCAACACATGATTGTCCCCACTGTTCATTTACCAACCTATACACAATTGTAATTGCCCATTAACGCACCCGCTTATCTCTCTAAGCCAAAACACAATCACCGCGGCCAAAACAGGATCAGCCGCGGAACAAAATGTTATGAAAACAAAGCTGCGTCACCGCGTGAATTAAGCATGTCGGTTAGGTAGATTATTGTATGAGCTCGGTGTGAGTTTGATGTATGACTCACACGCCTGACGTATTACCCTCGCGATATCTGCCTATATAAGAAGCATTTTCTCCAGGCTTGACCTCAGATTAACCAGCACTCTGTTCGTGGCTGGACACTCAGTTGTCCTTCCCTAGACAACATGGGTAGAACATTCATCGTTGCTACTGTGAGTATGGAGTGAAGAATTACCATAGAGGAAAGCGTATCTAACATATCTATTGTGTTCTATTATCTTAGTTTTACTTAGGATTATATTTCTATGATACTTTATTGTGTGAGTTTTTACTCAATATTATACCAGTGTTAACGTCAGTAACCAATAGTGAAAGAAAACCTGAAGACTCATTGAGTCTAGTAAGCCAGTCGCTGGTTTAAACAATATTTTTACCCTCTGTAATATTAAGTAGTATTAAGGTAGAATAAAATACATATAAGAAAGGCGACACCGTTTCATCACCCCATTTACGAACTCCTTTAAATACTCCTAAAAGTACCAGAATTTTAAGTCAAGTGTCACTAGTACAAACAGTGTGTCGTCTCCCCTGTGTGACCCGGATTACGGGTTACAACAAATATAAATTACCTAAAAGAAAGTCTCATAAACACTATATAATATAAAAAAAATATATATTTTCTCCACCTAATGCCTGAATGCCATAAATAATTTGTGGCGGGAAGACATGAAATCAAAATCCTTAAAAGTAAATATTAAATAGTAATACACAATTCATACATGACCAAAGTGTTCCGCGCATTCTGACCTGCGTTGCCAGATTGTCGTACTCACAGCATAGTATTTCACGGTTTCTGACGCCTAACTATTGCCAAGAAACATCAGGAATTAACCATTTTCACGATAAATATAAATGAATCGCGTAATTGGGGACCAGGAGATACAGTTGGGGTCTGAAGTCGGTAAATATAAAGACTGAGTACGACAATCTGGCAACGTTGTTCTACACTGATATCGTACATGGCACTCATGCCTCACGAACAGCAGGCAAGACGTAGACTGGTCACCTTCGTCCCGAGCATAAAAACAGACAGAAGGCGGAATCAGCGTTTTGTTTAGCGTTTCTTCACGGTGAGGAAGTTCCAATGGGGAGGAAACGATACAATTCTGCCATTTTCAATCCCTATCTGTCAATCTACATACGCATCTCTCCCTCTTTCTCGAGATTCACCATCAGCCGAACGAGCAGAGAACCCACACTCCGTACATGACCCTTAACCCAATGGATGCGGATTTCCTACAAGAAGACATCACCAAGGCTACAGGAGTGGAACAAAAAGTGGCTGCTCCAATTTAGTGAAGAAAAATGTGAGGTCATGCATCTTGGGAGGGTAAATCCAGCATACCAATACCACATGGGAAACACTCCACTACCCACCTAAGAAGCACAGAAAGACCTGGGAGCATATGTTACTAGGCTACCCGCGAAGGCGAAATCCGTGCCAATCGCAGCGGATGGGTTAAAGAGCATGCACAGGTACCCCCTTCCCCACCCCCCTCACCCCGCCCCCTCCCCTTGCCACCCGTCTATGTAATGACCCTTCGAGTGGAGTACAAAAAAAATAATAATGAATCATAAACAGATGAGCCACAAATCACGCATGATCCACGGAGGACACGCACGGCCACTCCCACTCAGCCCCCCCCCCCCCCCCCGCGACCCCTTCCCCCTCCCTCCCCTCCAGACGAAAGAAAAAAAATAACACTAATAACCCCCCCCTCGCCCCCTTCCACACACACCTGTAATGACCCCTCCCCCCTCCCCTCCAGACGAAAGAAAAAAAATAACACTAATAATAAATCTGAGGGCGTAACGACTTTCCTCTCCCCGAAGTGAGTGTTAAGAGTAACGAGGGTCGGGGTGGGCGTGACGCTCCCCCGGGGTGTGGGTGGCGGCTACCTGCACCCTCCGCCCCCCCAGCCCCCTCCCCCCCCAGCCCCCTCCCCCCCATCTCTCCAACCACAACAACCCTCCCTCCAGCCATCCCAGTTGACCCACCAGCCCCCTCCATCTTCCCTTCACCTCCACTCTTCTCCCTACTACCTCCCCCACAAATCCACTTTTTCCTCCCTTCTTTCCACTTAGCCGCTGCTCTATCCACCATTATTCTCAACCCAATCAACCCCCTGTTTGCTACCTCCCCCCCCACATGCAACCACACCCTACCCACCCCATCCTGTCTCCTCCCCTTCCCCTCCATCCATTCAACCATTCAACCATACACCACTCTGTCACATGCCCCTCCCCCTCTCTTCTCCAACCCCCCTCCACCATTACACTTCTACCAAGCACCCCCTTTACCCACCACCCTCTCTTTTCCACCCCACACAACATCCAACCACAACCTTTCTCCACTACTACCCTTCCACCAAGCACCCCGTTAATCCACCACCCTCTCCATCCAACCATCCCACAACCCACGACAACTCTTCTATCCATCATCCCCGTCACCCACTCCCCCCTCTGCTCATCACCCCCATCCCCCCTCCCCCACACCCCCCTTCTGTCCCCTCTTCATGTGCTGTGGATTCCCCTTACCACCGTCACCCACACCACTTCCCTTCTGCCTCTCGCGGGTCCTGTAATAGAATCCACGACCCTATATTAGGAATACACAAAATCCTGTCTTCCCTTACGATTTGGGGAAAGCTCGAAGCCTATCATCTTTGGAGTAATTACTGGGGTTCGGATGGAGGTGGGGGATGGGGATGGGAGATGGGGCTGGGGTTAGGGTGGGGGTGAGGGGTAGGGGGTAGGGGAGCCGCTGAAGTCTGGGGCAAAACGTCCAAATGGCAGGAGAAAGATGATCCCCGCCCCCCTTCGCCCCTCCCCCCAGGCCCTGCGTTAAAGGTGTTAAAATTACCACATTACTGGGTGGAGGGTCACGACATGCCTCTAGGCCTACCCCTTACATCTACCTGTGTGCCTTCCCCCCTCCCTCCCTCTTCCTTCGCTCCCCCTCACCTTCCCTCCCCTCTCTTCTCTCCTCTGTACCATGAGCCAGGAGGGTGGGGTGCGCGGTGGTGGTGGTGGTGGTGTAGGGTAATCAATTACCCGCTACAGGTGATTCCTTGGCCAGATAACCGCCGCGCGCCGCTGCGTTGTAGGTTAAGGAAGATTATTTTAATTACGGGAGGGATGAACGAAACTAAAGACGCCAAAAACAGCTTTCTTTTTTTTCACTTCCCTTTAGGTAAATTTTTGTATTGAACTGTTTCTCTTCTCCGAGTGAGTTTTCACTTTTATCATGCAAGCAAAAAGTTTATCGTTTTATTTATCTATTTATTCATTAATTCTTTCATTCATTCACTTTATAACTTATCTGCTTGCATAACGGTTACCATAACTGACTACAAATATGGTTATGGTTTACAATTAACAAAAGCTAAACACTAAAATTATAAAATGCGCGCAGACTTCTAATATCTCCCCGCCAGCTCGCGGGTCCCTTCTAAGAATGAGAAGGTCATGGTCCAAGCCACGCAACACGACACATCCCGCAGAGTTAACCAACCATCACACTCTATAATTACCGAGGAATTTTTATGCCCAACGAAAGCATTTCTTTTCTTTTATTTAACTTGAAACAATCGTATTGGCAAGCAATGCGTGATTTTTTTTTTAATTACATCCTGTTTCATAAAAGGACAAGAAATTTGATTACAAGTTTATTTTCTTACAAAATAGGTTGATTTAAACAAAAACATACGAATTAAACACAAAACTATACGCATAAACCCCCCAAAGCAATCACCCCTTATACCCCTGCCAGTTCTACAACACCCCTACATCCATGCCCTTTCACTCACCTCGCCAACCCATCACCATGCCTACCTCACACCTCAGCATACAAACACCTGCCCCACCACGCAACACCTCCCCGAATCACCACACCCTCAGGCAACGCATCGTGCAGCAAATTCATACATTCTCCACCATGCCAGGGTCATGAATTAAACACACTCCCGAACACTAAACCCCAACATGTTACCACACCCTCACGAACCTCAGCTCCTTCTCAATACTCCAATGCCTCGACGCTACAATGAGAACACGATATACGAGAAGCAACGTAGGACATAGGAAGACATGCAATGATAGATGAACAAGTTGGAGAAAGAAAGGATGTTTGCTTGAATGTTTGTGGATGGGTTTGCATTGGGTTATAAATTTAATTACTCACAATCTTGACCTCTTTCTTGCCTTTAGCCTCTCTCTTCCTTCTTGCTTCCTTCTCACTCTCTTTTCTCCACCCATGCCTCCCTCCCTCCTTCCTTCCCTCTTTCCTCCCTCCCTCCATCCCGTCCTGTATTTCCTCGTATCCGCGTCAAGGTCAAAAACATCCAGTAAATATTGACACGGTGTAGTCCGGGGCGAGATCTTGGGGCGGCTGGCAGTCTGCGTAAACAAGGGAATGACCGACCCCCCCCCACCCCACACACACACACACACACACTAAACTATTTTCTTTCTGTGTGACTGAGGATGAAAGGAGTAAGGACACACACACACACACACACACACACACACACACACACACTATTTTCTTTCCGTGTGCTTGTGGAGAAAGGGAGGGGTAGAGGGAGGGAGAGATACAAGCAGGGGAGGAAGGCAGTTTCCCTCACGTTTCCCAGCAGGAGGACTCGAACCCGACCCAGCAGGCAGCGGCGTGGTGTTCCCAGCTCGCCGCCGCCGCACCTGCCCGACCGGTGTGCCGTGCGGTCAGTGGGTCACCTCGTCCCTCCTCTCCTCTACCTACCTGCCCATTGAATCTTCCCTAAAGCTATATGAGGGTCTTTTTTTCTGTACTTTCTTCCATTCTCTCTTCCTCACTTCCTCTTTTGACATGTCACTTCGCCTGTCTGGTCTGTGCTGCGATAATTGTCCTGCTCCAAGGTGTTTCAAGTTGTAGGGAGAGTTTATGTGATCGTAAAAGTGTTTGTCGCTCACTCCCTCACGCGTGGCTTAAGTTACGGTTACCTGAAAGCTGCCTGCGTGGTGTTTGTCGTAATTCACAAGCACACGTGAATGAGCGCGCCTACCTTTCATCCCCCGCGGCCACCACACACACACACACACACACACACACACACACACACACACACACACACACACACCAGCAGGAGGCGCGCGGTCCCCAAAACATACTCCCACGCCCTCAGGACAAACACGTCGCCCTCCCAGCGCCACAGCCAAGCCAAGCAGCCATTCCACGCACCCACAGGCGACGTCAAGCGTGTTTACAGAAAAAGGAAATTGCCTTTTTTCCTTATTGTTCTTAAGGGTTGCAGTGCGCGGCCTCACGAGCATTGGCTGCCGACACGATGAAACTTTCCCGACTTTTCCGCCATTGCCTCTCGGCCTCACAGTGCCCCGGCGACCCATTACGCGGCGAGGGGCGGCGGGAGGCTCGTCGAACAATGGCAGGAGGAAGAAGAATGGCGGAGCGGGGGCTGAAGCGCGGCGGCCTACGTCATCACCTGCTTGCGATCTTCAGCACCCGCTTCCCCGAACATACGAGAATGATATTGGAGGTGCGCTCATCCAGGTGCTCCTCATGGCTGCTTTACCTGCATCTTTCTCCTTTGTGTTAGTCACGACCCCAGAGGAACGAAAATATTACTAGAGGATGGTCACTTCACAACTACTATCACCACCTACACATTCCTGCTTCCAATTATTTATAATCAAGCGTGATATTAAATTTGCTTTACCTCATGAATGGCGGGAGTGCATCTGGCACACACTGGGTGATTACTGGCTCTGCCATTTTCTTCATCTTTGGAGTCCACAATTAAGATAGCGTTCCTTCCTCCATGCTATTACTGGGCTCCCCGCACTCGGCCCGGCTGACCCATGACGGAACCGGTCCCGTCATCCTCATCTGGCTCTGCCCTGCCCCGCCCTACACAAGAACGCAGCCGTGTAACGCACAACACCTCACCTGTTTAACCGGCCGAGCAGCGTCTGCAGGCGGCTAGACACAGGACAAAGACAACACCTCTATCCTCATCATCCCGGCACCAGTTTAGTACAAGTATGCGATATTATGTGGAGGCTTAACAAATCTCGCTGGTCTGTGCATGCAGCAAGGGAACAGCATTACTTCTACTGTACATGTCCCAAAACTTCAATAATTCCCCGGATGTCAGAACAATAACGAAATTAGTTTCGGAGGTTGCTGTGCTATTACCCAGAATGATTCAAAGGCACGGCCACACAGCCACCCGAGTGCTCCCCAAGCGACGCTGTGTCCTTAATGCCCGTCACGCAGATGTTAGTCGCCACAGCCTGGTCGTGGACCACACATGACAGGTAACGGGACAGGTTTTATATATTTTTTTCTTTCGAGTGTTCAGAGACCAGTTTGGAGCTTATTCAGCCTTTTCACACTACCATTAGTTAAGGAATATTATGGTGTGTGTGTGTATTTATTGACATCTGAGCTCAAGTCCAATTAACTCTCGCCGCGAAGAGAAATCAAGAGAAAACCTCGTGCCGACCACAACGCCGAGGCGCAAATTGTGAAATGTTCTGGACAGTCTTTTGTTTTCTTCCTGAAGGCAAACATGAGAGAGAGAGAGAGAGAGAGAGAGAGAGAGAGAGAGAGAGAGAGAGAGAGAGAGAGAGAGAGAGAGAGAGAGAGAGAGAGAGAGAGAGAGAGAGAGAGAGAGAGAGAGAGAGAGAGAGAGAGAGAGAGAGAGAGAGAGAGAGAGAGAGAGAGAGAGAGAGAGAGAGAGAGAGAGAGAGAGAGAGAGAGAGAGAGAGAGAGAGAGAGAGAGAGAGAGAGAGAGAGAGAGAGAGAGAGAGAGAGAGAGAGAGAGAGAGAGAGAATGCTAGGTATGTGATTGATTCAGATTGATGGGCTGATCGATGGACAGATACGTCCCATAAATCTTTTCCAACCACTGTCTTGTGTGCGGCTGACTGATGGATCGCCGCACGGACATGTTGTCGTGGCGCCGGACGTAGCAATACTGAATACAGTCGCACCTAAAAGAAACTTATTAAAACCATGAAATACGCGTGAGTGGCAGGAGTGTGCGTAGAAATGTGAAAGGACGAGGCTTTTCATCATTTTTATTGGACATTCCTCTACCTGGGCATGGAATGGAGTTCACGGGCATCCAGTGATCGTTCTCTCACTTCATTACGCCCACACCAGGCCAGGTAAACCACCTCAGGAATGTCAGGGGGGGGAGGGGGGCGTATGGCTAGGGGGGGACCTTACGAGGAAGCGGAGCGCAGGTAACCAAGGAACTTTTTACACACACACACACACACACACACACACACACACACACACACTTGTTCACCTGGCCTGCAGCAGCCACACACGGGCGTCAGGTGTCGGGGGTAGGCGGGGCTCAGGTAACCTACACGACCAGACTCCTGACGATCGTGTATACTTGTAGACGCTTGGTAATACCTTCCCTGCTCTCTCCCGACACACACACACACACACACAAACGTGATGTATGTATGTGCGTCAGTGATACCATCTACTATGTGTACGCCCGCCTTCCCTACAGTTTGACCTGCCCCTGCCCAAAGTCTTTACGAGAGAAAGAGAGAGAAAGAGAAAGAACGAGAACGAGAGAGAGAGAGAGAGAGAGAGAGAGAGAGAGAGAGAGAGAGAGAGAGAGAGAGAGAGAGAGAGAGAGAGAGAGAGAGAGAGAGAGAGAGAGAGAGAGAGAGAGAGAGAGAGAGAGAGAGAGAGAGAGAGAGAGAGAGAGAGAGAGAGAGTACACCCAGCCCTACACGAGACAAAACCCAGAGATAACAAACTCCCTTACTCTCCACTGAAACAAAAGACAAAGAGAAAGAAAACAGAGTCGGCGCTGCGTCCCACCTTAGCATGTCTGGAGATGACTTTGGTGGGTGTCTTGAAGCTCGTCTTGGTGGGCTCTCCTGCGGCGGGGGTGACGGGGCGGCGCTGACGGAGAGCCACTGAGGAACACGGGGCCTCCGCTTCCCTTTGCCCTGGCTCATTACTACCACTTCTGGATCGACTTGTATTCCTTCTTGCTGTGGGTCTTGGAAATCCAATACCTGGTCTTGCTTTTATATTTTTCCTTGATGGTGGAAGTGGAGGAGGAAGCGCCGTTGCTGCTGGTGTTTGTGATGGGGCTGCTGTTGTTGTTGTTGGTGGTGGTGGTGGTGGTTTTGGTAGTGACTGGCGATCTAGACTTGCCTTCACTTTTTTCCTTGTGGTTGGTGGATGTGGAGGAGGAGGAGGAAGCGTCGTTGCTGGGGGTGTTTGTGATTGGGCTCCTGCTGTTGTTATTGTTGGTTGTTGTGTCCGTGATGGTGCTGATAGTGCTTGGTGACCTTCTTTGGTGCTGGATTTGTGAACTAAAGAAGGGACAGCACGAGGTTTAATAGTGGTCATCTTGGTGGTTTGCTGTTCATGTTTCTTTGGTTGTGTTGCTGATGTTGGTGGTGGTTGCTTAGCGCTGGGTTTGTGTGTCGTTGGTATGGCAGCACGAGGCTTAGTGGCTATCTGATGACCATTTGATTTAGATTGTGTTGCTGGTGTTGCTTCTGCTCTTGAGGTCACGGCTGTTGCTGATGATGGTACTGTTGTTTTTCTCTTCTTTTCTGCAACACTCCGCTGCTGCCTTAATGATTTTGTCTGTGTTCCAGCAGCGATCTGTTCTTTGTGGTGTTGCTGCCTCCTTGGTTGTTCTTTACACGATGGGGTTGCTGATTCTTTGTTTTCTGGTGTTTTTGTTGTCGATGTTGTGTTATCTGATGTTGCAATGCTCGGTGTTGTGTTTTTCTTCATTGCTCTGACCTCTGGTATTGATGATATTTTTGTTTCCGAAGGTGTTCCGGGCACTGTGTCTGGTGTTTCCATTCCGGGTATTGCAATTTCTAGGATTTCGTCAGCATGTGTTTTGGCATCTGGTGTTGTGGCTTCGAATAACCCAATTTTTGGTGGTTCGTTTTCTGGTGCTCCGGTTTCTAATTCATTTGCTTGTCGTGTTGTAGTCTCTGGTGATCTAGGTCTTGTTGTTTCTGTTTCTGGTGTTGTTGTTTCGTGTATTTTATCTTCTGGTGTATTATTTTCAAACGTTTTGGTCTCCGGTGTTGTGGTATCTAGCGCTTCTGTTTCTGTTGTACCGGTTTCTGGTTTTATGATGTCAAGTGTTTCCGTTGATGGCGTTTCTGTTTCTGTTGATTCGACCTCCAGCGCTGCGAGTTTTTGTGTTCTTTCAGTTTCCTGGATTTTGATCACTGGTGATTCAGTTTCTGAGACTTTAGTTTCGTTCGTGTTGATTTCTAAAGTTTCACTTTCTGTTGCTTCGGTTTCATATGTTTCCATTTTTGGTGCTTTGATGTCTGACAAGGAATCTTCTGGTGCATCAGTTTCATCTCGTGGCTTGGCTTCTGAAGTGTCACATTCTGGTGATTCGGTTTCTGGAACAAATATTTCTGGTGTTGTGGTATCGGTTGTTTCAGCTCTCAGCGCTTCGATTCCTGATGTTTCAGATCTTTCATTTAGGGGGACTCTGATTTCTGGAGCAATGATTTCTGGTGTTGTGGTATCTATTGTTTCAATCCTCAGCGTTTCAGCTTCTGATGTTGCTGAGTCTCCCATGGCGGTGCACTCAGGGTGGTATTGGGGGGCGGTGTTTCCTTCAGGTAGCTGTGGCTGTGGTTGTGGCGGGCGGGCGGCTATCGTGGTGGCCACGCCGCATGCTGGAGCCGTCGCTGCGGTGCTCATCTTCATCCTCCTCGTGCTCCTCACGCTGAATTTATTAATATATCGGACTGTCGGTTCCCTCCGAGCCCATCTTCTTTTGTCTCACATCCAGTAGCAGGGTGTCACAAAGGAGACAAGTATGTTAGAGGGCCGAAGGGGCGATCAAAGTGCAGGAAGGAATCAGGAAGACTGCATGCACCGTCCACACGCTCCTCTGTACTGCCCTTTAATCTCCTCCTCCTCGTATATAAATTCACAAGCAAGCAACAATTAAAAGCAATAGCTTGTGTAGCACATCCATCCACACTTATTGGGTCCCACACGCATGTCCTTATGTTAACACTCACTACTCTAAAGTGTGATATTTTCCCCTGGGTAAACACACTGTCACGGACGACTGCCTACAATACACACAAGCGTGGGTTCTCCGACCGCAAGTCACTCCAAGGGGATGTTTGGGAGTGAGGAAGGGGCTCTCGACGGTCCTTCCCCTCCCGAGTAGTACTACGTCCAAGGCACAGTGACACACTGAGCAACACGAGACACTTCACCTCCACGGCCTCACTCGTTCCACTGGTTCTCACGCGACACTCGACACAAGACACTCTGTATCCCACACTCCCACGCAGGGTCTTCACGTCCGCCTCGCGCGGCGGGTGCCGGGGAAAAGTCGCCCCGAAGTATTCCCAGCGTCGAAAGTACCCTCCCCCCCCTAACCCACCCGCTCACCAGCCCGCCCTCCCGCCCGCGACAAAACCTTTCCCCGTTTTCTTCCAGAGCGCCTGGGTAATGCTCCAGCATGGGTCAGGTGGAACAAGCACAGCCGACGGCTTTTAAGACGCCGCCTTTATTGGGTTATGGCGGCGATAAACAGGTGGGTGAAGGAACCCTTTTACGGCAGACCCGTCAGAGGCTGCGGCGGATTAGCACTATACCGAGAGGGAACATGGAGAGGGCAGAAGAGAGGAGGGGAGAGGAAAGGAAGATAAAGCGAAAGCACCGCGTAAGTCCAGCTTTGTTCATCGCTCCAAGAGATTAAGGAGAGTTTGTGTTGGTTCATATGCGCTGCGCCACCCGCCGCCAGGGTACGGCTGCCGCCCCTGCTGCTGCCCGAGTGCCCGCTGACCCGCCGCTGTATGGGGAAGATTACTAATAAGGGTAACATACCAGCTCGGGCGGCGATGCAAAGCTGAATCACCATTAATGGGCCAAGAGGTTATGGGAATGGAATGCTACATAACTTACGTCAATAACAGAACGCTCCACCTCACTAACAGACCAGAAACTGCTGTTGTGGAGAAAGATTTTTTTTGTGTGTGCATAACTTCGACACTTTGTTCAGGTAATGATAGTCTTAATATTACATCTGATTAAACTTACTAGATTCACGAATGCCAGGCGCTGAGGGTCTGTCGCTGTGGAGACAAGGTTATCCTCAGCAGCAGCTATCTATCTCTTAGTCTTGATACCCTGAAATTAATCATCTAACCTAAATGTTGGTTTTAAGCGAACGCCACGGGACGCCAAACTTTACATTCATGAAACAATGACAAAAAAAAGTCCCGTTATTTGATGGAAAATCCCTCCCTCTTTTTCTTCTGTCCTCTCTCCTCCCTTCTCTTCGCCACCGCCCTCGGCATCGACCCTCTACGCTCCCGTCATTCCATTACACCAACACTGACTGACACGATGACTTCATACTCGGAAAAAGAAAAACCATAAGAACAGGTTCAACAGTGTAATTCAGAACAAATAACTCAAGAGTTCCCACACTTCTTGAGAGAGAGAGAGAGAGAGAGAGAGAGAGAGAGAGAGAGAGAGAGAGAGAGAGAGAGAGAGAGAGAGAGAGAGACGAACAGCCTGGTGAGTGGCAGCAGCCCTGCGGAGGTGCCTGCGGGGCCCATCTTCCCCTGGCACTTCCCCAGGTTCTCCCGCAGGGGACAAGGAAATTTTAGCTGCCCAAGGGGATCGAGGAACAATACGGCACAGCTCCAAGCAGCGTCCCCGCCTAACGTGTCGCCAAAAAGCGCCGCGCAACATGCCGACTTTCTAAATTCCTGACCTGCAGGCGCGGTGTTCCTTGCTCGGGACCCGGCCGCTGCCCGCCGCCACGCACCCTCACCCGTACGCCTCCACCTTCACATGCTGCTTCCACCACCACATATATAGTTCAGCCCCACCAATACAACTCCTCAACCTTCGCTAAGTTCACCACTACTAAGAGTGTTCATCAACGAACACCTACACTTATGTCCTCCATAAAACCCCTAACACTTTACATTCACACCAACACTTACCGTTTACCGTTTACCGTTGATGAGGTTTCAGGCCCCGCTCCACTGTCAGCGCAGCGCTTCGCAAGGCCATCATAATGATGATGTTAGCCTCAATAATAATCCTCGATATGCACTTATTTACAGCGTCGTAGTGAGTCTTAATTGCTTTCATGGATAACCTACTGATGTCCTTTTAACAAAAGCAATCTTTGATTTATGATTACCAGCGCACTTGTAACATTTTGGGGCTTCTCCATTGTTCTTGGCAGTGCGGTTGGCCTCAAGATGGCCGTATCTTTGATTATGGTAACATATGATTGCACTTATATCCTTCCCCCTTACTATATGTATACCAAAGTCCACCACCACCTCCTCCGATGTCCACCACTACTTCCAAGTTTTTTTTCATCCACCAGCACCACTAAGCTTATGTCCACCACCATCAACACACATCCACCAGCGCCCCGCCCCCACCTCCACTACCGTAACCCTCATCACCAGTCATTACTACTTTACTGAATCAAATCGAAGTTGAGCTAAGAGGCGATTGTTTTGGTGACCCATACGAGGAGCTAGATAGCGCTTCTTCCTGTGAGTGTGCCGTTACTCGAAACTTCTAAGCCTTCAAACCAAATACCAAGCCTGTGTCGCCGCGGCCCCTCCTGACCCGCCGTGACGCGCACAAAGGCCGTCTCCTTATCGCTGGTGTGCCCCGGCCCGACCTTTCCTCCGCGCCTAGGCCCACGGCGTGTTGCTGCCCCTCGCGTCTGTGGTGTCTCACGTTCCAGTTACGCCCATGCCCCATAACAAACCATTCAACGTGCCTGAAAAGCCCGATAATCCAGTTTTTTTTTTATCCTATTTCTTTCATTCTATTTTTGGCTACCTATTTTCTATGCAGGATCAACAAGTTGCACGCAGGTTGTTTTCATTTTTTTATGTTTGGTTTGTCCTCTAATCTATCCACTTATGCCGTAAAGGATAATGATAATAAAGTAATGTGTCCTGAAGAAGAAATGACAATTCCCGCACCACTGGCTTACTTCTCGCCCTGTCAGCCTCGCCCTCTTCCTTTACCTCGCTCACACCTTAATTTTTCTCCGCTCACTGACACCCAACTATTCCCCGCTCCCCTACACCCCAACCTCTCCGCGTTCTTCAGTCCTCCCAAACACCTCACATGTCTTAATCACCCACTCCCCCTTTAACTTGCCAGAAGAATGTGACCATATCATCGGGACGTCAGTTAATAGTTACACAGCTTAATATCTTATTTAACCATATACCGCCACTTCGGGGAATGAAAAAAAAAGGTAAGAGAAAAGTAAAAAAAAAAAAAAAAAAAGGAGTCGATGATTTAGAGGAGGGCCGCTTACCGATAGCTCCTGGCGGCCCCTCAGCCCCTCGCGCATACATTAGCCGTTACCAGGCTGGAAACGGAGCCCTCATGCACGACTGACTGACCTCCCTGCCCTCTCCTCCTCCTCCTCCTCCTCCTCCTCCTACTCCTCCTTCTCCTCCTCCTCCTACTCTTCCTCCTCCTCCTCCTCTTTAAACATCCCCACTTTGCATTTTCTGGGAAAGCAAAACCTCCTATGGCCATCTTAAGAGTTCAATGTTCCCTTGTTACGCGCATGAGAGAGAGAGAGAGCAGGGGGAAAGGAAAGGCACTTCTGTAATGAGCTGTAATAGTCCCAGGGGGAACCATTAACAAGGCAACATTGGCCGTGCAAATAGCGTGTTTTGGCACCACACGTCACACGGACACACGTCGGCCGTAACTCATCCCTTCCCGGGGAGGCACGAGGCGGCGGCGCCACCCTCAGGAAGGAACGAACAGGTCTGAATAACCGGGTAACCCACATCACACCTGAACGCTATGGCGGAGACCCGCGACCCCCTCACCCGCGAGACCCCGGTGGCCCGCCGCTGCACGCAACCAGCACTGCCACGCCGAGGTAAGCGCGACTCTCCACCCCCGGCCCTGCCCGGCCCCCGCCCCCGCCGCGCATTGGCGCCACTCTATTCACATGCACCCAGATTCATGCTTCCGTAGACAAAATCACGTGTGTGTGTGTGTGTGTGTGTATGTGTGTCACTCACTCACTCACTCATTCACTTAGTCACACACACACACACACACACACACACACACACACACACGCGCGCGTGCACTATAGACTCTAACCTGCCCAGGGAACAAGCTGTCTTTGAGGCAGGTTCTCAAACATGGATAACACCCATACAGTAAAGCGGGTAAAACAAAATAATACAGAAAATCGCTCTGTTTGGTATTCATTTGCTGCAAGTAGACCTTCGAGTCTATGAAAACCGAGCGTAAGGGATATCTACTATAGGATTATTGAAGAATTACTAAGATACAACAGCGACTATTAAACCTCTTTCAGATACCGGAAAAGTCCCAATAAGGAACATAAGAACATAAGAACATAAGAACGTAAGAAGTCTGCAAGAGGCTGGTAGGCTTGTACAAGGCAGCTCCTGTGAACCTAAGCTCCTGTGGACCTAACCTAACCCCACCTAACATCACTGTCCATGAATTTATCTAGCCTAACCTAACCTAACCTAACCTACTCTAACTTTTTAATGTGACTATCGTGTTGGCACACAAAACATGACTGCCTAACCTGTTCCACTCATCTACCACACTGTTAGCAAACCAATTTTTGTCCATGTCCCTGTTGAATATGAACTTATGCAGTTTAAGTCCATTATTCCGTGTCCTACCCGGTTCTCTTACCATCAGAACCTTATTAATATCACCCTTTAAAGCCCTTAATCTATTTATAAACCTCGATCAAGTATCCTCGCACCCTTCGCCTTTCTAGAGAATGCAAGTTAAATTGTTTAAATCTTTCCTCATATTGCAAGTTTCTTAACCCGTGAATCATCTTATTCATCCTTCTCTGTACCGATTCTAACATTTTGATATCCATCGTATAATAGGGTAGCCAGAACTGAATTGAAGAATCAAGATGAGGTCTAACTAATGCAAAATATAGCTTGAGGATGACTTCGGTGCCTCTTTTACTAACGCTCCTTAAAATGAATCCCAGTATCCTGTTTGCTCGATTTCTAGCTTGAATGCATTGTGCCCTTGGAAGATCACAGCTCACTAAGGCCCCTAAATCCCTCTCACACCTAGACTTGCTTATGGGGGTGTCATTTAAAAGAGAGAGAGAGATTGAGTCCTTCCTCTTCTTTTTTTTTTTTCTTCCTACATCTACTCTTGCTTCTGCTTCTTCCTCTTGTCATTTTTCATCAGTTATTCATATTTTTTTAATTCTTTTTTTCTTTAGGTTTAGGTGGTGGTGGTGGTGATGGTTGTGGTGGTGGTGATGGCTGTGGTGGTGATGGCTGTGGTGGTGATGGGGTGGTGGTGGTGATGGCTGTGGTCGTGGTGGTGATGACTGTGGTGGTGGTGGTGGTGATGGCTGTGGTGGTGATGGCTGTGGTGGTGATGGGGTGGTGGTGGTGATGGCTGTGGTGGTGGTGGTGGTGATGGCTGTGGTGGTGGTGGTAGTGATGGCTGTGGTGGTGATGGCTGTGGTGGTGATGGGGTGGTGGTGGTGATGGCTGTGGTGGTGGTGGTGATGGCTGTGGTGGTGGTGGTGATGGCTGTGGTGGTGGTGGTGGTGATGGCTGTGGTGGTGATGGGGTGGTGGTGGTTGTGATGGTGGTGGTGGTGATGGCTGTGGTGGTGATGGGGTGGTGGTGGTGGTGATGGTGGTGGTGGTGATGGCTGTGGTGGTGATGGGGTGGTGGTGGTGGTGATGGTGGTGGTGGTGATGGCTGTGGTGGTGATGGGGTGGTGGTGGTGGTGATGGCTGTGGTGGTGATGGGGTGGTGGTGGTGATGGCTGTGGTGGTGGTGGTGATGGCTGTGGTGGTGATGGCTGTGGTGGTGATGGCTGTGGTGGTGATGGGGTGGTGGTGGTGGTGATGGCTGTGGTGGTGATGGGGTGGTGGTGGTGGTGATGGTGGTGGTGGTGATGGCTGTGGTGGTTGTGATGGCTGTGGTGGTGATGGCTGTGGTGGTGATGGCTGTGGTGGTGGTGGTGATGGGTGTGGTGGTGATGTCTTTGGTGGTGGTGGTGATGGCTGTGGTGGTGATGGCTGTGGTGGTGCTGGAGATGGCTGTGGTGGTGATGGCTGTGGTGGTGATGGCTGTGGTGGTGGTGGTGATGGCTGTGGTGGTGATGGCTGTGGTGGTGGTGGTGTTGGCTGGGGGGGTGATGGCGGTGGTGGTGGTGGTGATGGCTGTGGTGGTGATGGCTGTGGTGGTGATGGCTGTGGTGGTGGTGGTGATGGCTGTGGTGGTGATGGCTGTGGTGGTGATGGCTGTGGTGGTGATGGCTGTGGTGGTGGTGGTGATGGCTGTGGTGGTGATGGCTGTGGTGGTGGTGGTGATGGCTGTGGTGGTGATGGCTGTGGTGGTGATGGCTGTGGTGGTGGTGGTGATGGCTGTGGTGGTGATGGCTGTGGTGGTGGTGGTGATGGCTGTGGTGGTGATGGCTGTGGTGGTGGTGGTGATGGTGGTGGTGGTGATGGCTGTGGTGGTGATGGGGTGGTGGTGGTTGTGATGGTGGTGGTGGTGATGGCTGTGGTGGTGATGGGGTGGTGGTGGTTGTGATGGTGGTGGTGGTGATGGCTGTGGTGGTGATGGCTGTGGTGGTAGTGATGGCTGTGGTGGTGATGGGGTGGTGGTGGTTGTGATGGTGGTGGTGGTGATGGCTGTGGTGGTGATGGCTGTGGTGGTAGTGATGGCTGTGGTGGTGGTGGTAATGGGGTGGTGGTGGTAATAATAGCAAAACAGATGTAATGTTTTTTCTTCTCGCATGCAAATACAAGATTTATGATACAATCTCCGGGACTGTATTAGTCAAAAACACAAAATTCTCTCTCTCTCTCTCTCTCTCTCTCTCTCTCTCTCTCTCTCTCTCTCTCTCTCTCTCTCTCTCTCTCTCTCTCTCTCTCTCTCTCTCTCTCTCTCTCTCTCTCTCTCTCTCTCTCTCTCTCATCGCCGTGCTGCTCCAGGGACAGAAGGCTCCAAAGTTTCCTGCACTCTTCGTCATCACAAACTGAAGAGGGCAGTGTTGTGCTCGTGTCTGCCCCGCCAAGTCCCGCCCAGTCCCAAACATCCCGCATCTCGCCCTCGCTCATTTTCCCCCGCAATCGTTATTTTTCTCTTAACTCTGCAAAGCTGTTCTCATCAAACATGTTTTCTCTAGACTTCCAGGGTTCAGAGGCAGAGCCATGGCATATTCCTACTGAGGAGTCGTGGCACACTCCACCTGAATCGCCAGTGCCAACTTCCACTCTGCCAGAGCTATGGAATATTCCTACAGAGGAGTCGTGGCACACTCCCCATGAATCGACAGTGCCAACTTCCACTCTGCCAGAGCTATGGAATATTCCTACAGAGGAGTCATGGCACACTCCACCTGAATCGCCAGTGCCAACTTCCACCCTGCCAGAGCTATGGAATATTCCTACAGAGGAGTCGTGGCACACTCCCCATGAATCGCCAGTGCCAACTTCCACCCTGCCAGAGCTATGGAATATTCCTACAGAGGAGTCGTGGCACACTCCACCTGAATCGCAAGTGCCATTGACAAGTTCTCCGGAATCTCGAGGTCCAAATCCCACGAGAGGCACCCCGGCACCTCCCGGAGACTCCTCTTCATCTGATGATTCGGCGGGGCGTATAATCCACCACCACCATCACCACAACCACGTGCACCACCACTCCCACCACCACGTGCACTATCATAACAAGACTTCCCGCACAAGGAAACGTTCCTGGTCAACGATAAAACCACCCAGGCCGAAGCCAGACAAGCCCTTCCCACCGGCACCGCCCTTCCCCCCTCCAGTGCCTTAACCATTCGCGGATTACATCCCTCCGCCCCTCTAAAAAATATAAAAAATTATATAAAAAAATGGCAAAAAATGGCAAAAAATGACAAAAAAATGACAAAAAAAATCACCAAGAAACAACAAAAAAACCAACATCAACACCCAAGGCCTCCTCTTCCCTCTCCCCAGGATAGGAAGTCCCTCAAACACACCCACAACAACCACCCAATTAACGTCAACACCCAAGGCCTCCTCTTCCCTCTCCCCAGGATAGGAGGTCCCTCAAACACACCCACAACAACCACCCAATTAACGTCAACACCCAAGGCCTCCTCTTCCCTCTCCCCAGGATAGGAAGTCCCTCAAACACACCCACAACAACCACCCAATTAACGTCAACACCCAAGGCCTCCTCTTCCCTCTCCCCAGGATAGGAAGTCCCTCAAACACACACACACAAGAAACACATCAACATCAACACCAATAGCCACAAAAACAATAGCCACAAAAAACAATAGCCACAAAAAGCAATAGCCACAAAAAACAATAGCCACAAAAATCAATAGCCACAAAAAAACAATAGCCACAAAAAACAATATCCACAAAAAAACAACAGCCACAAAAACAATACCCATAAAGACAAAAAGCACAAAACAATACCAACAAAAAACAATAGCCACAAAAAACAATAGCCACAAAAAAACAATAGCCACAAAAAACAATAGCCACAAAAAACAATAGCCACAAAAAACAATATCCACAAAAAAACAACAGCCACAAAAACAATACCCATAAAAACAAAAAGCACAAAACAATACCAACAAAAAACAATAGCCACAAAAAACAACAGCCACAAAAAAAAAATACCTACAAAAACAATAGCCAAAAACAATAATCGCATAAAACAATAATTACATATAACATTAACCTCATTAAACAATAGCCACGTTAAACGATACCCACATAAAACAATTGCCACGTTAAACAATCCCCACATAAAACAATACCCACGTTAAACGATACCCACATAAAACAATAGCCACGTTAAACATTCCCCACATAAAACAATACTCACGTTAAACTGTACCCACATAAAACAATAGCCACGTTAAACAATACCCACATAAAACAATAGTCATTGAGTGAAACTATCATAAGACTTGACTGGAGCACGAACAGCAAGAGGACACTGGTCAAACGCTAAGTACTGTAAGAAAACAAAGTCACTCACCTCTTTCATGAGATCGGAGTGGCCGTGATCGTATAGTGGTTAGTACATTGCGTTGTGGCCGCAATAACCCAGGTTCGAATCCTGGTCACGGCAACGATTGTCACTGTTTTTACTGCCTTAGTGACACACGGGAGGGGCGTCACGTTATCTGTCCCACCGGCCGCTCCGTACCCCGATACCACCCACTCATCCGTCTCGCCTACGCTGGTCACGAGAAGAGAGTTCGGCAACAGGTGATAACGTTAGCTGGTTTTTCCGCCTATGACAGACAGACGGACGGACTAACTGACTGGCTGGCTGGCTGAGTGGCGCACACACACGGGAGCACACTAATTCCATTATATTCCTTGATCAACTAACATCCACGCCACACTTCCGCCCAAGAAGACCCTCAAGTGCTGTGATCCTGAAGGAGGGAACCGCCGAGCCTTCCCCAAACCCTCCTCACTCCCTCCCTTTCTCTTCTCTTCTTTCCTTGTCCTTTACTTAATCACCCTTCTCATTTCTTTATCATTTTTTCCTTAACTTTGTTGCTTTCCTTTGCATGTTATTTTGTTATTTTTCTCCTCCTCCTTCACTTCTCTTCTTCTCCTCCTCCTTCACTTCTCTTCTTCTCCTCCTCCTTCACTTCCCTCCTCCTCCTCCTCCTTCTCCTCTTACACTTCATCTTAATATTATGGTATTACCTCGTTACGTGATGATAAGTAATGATAAGGATGATATGATTCCCGATTAACATAAGAGATAATACACCAAGATAACACACACATGGGAACACGAAACTCAAGAAACACATACATTCTCAGGTTTACATCGCCTAGATAGCTCAGTTGGGAGAGCGTTAGACTGAAGATCTAAAGGTCCCCGGTTCGATCCCGGGTCTGGGCAAATATTATGGTCTTGGCTTCGATTACCAAACGGATGGGCAGTCTTCTTCAATCCGTGCCCCCTGTCCACTCGGCAGTGAATGAGTATAGAAGGGTCAGTAAAGGGGCAAATTTTCCGTGGATCATCAGTCATAAAATCGTGGATTTTTGCCTACGTGGACATACTACCGTCGTCTCCCTATCACACTTGCCTCGCACTCTCTCAGCGTACCGTGGTCTTGACCGACACATTTTCACAACAACAAGTATTACCGACGTCCCTGTTCGCACCCCCGTTTTCACTCGAAGTGCCGTTGCTTTGGCTCTAGTGATACTCAATTTACACAAGCAACGGAAAAAGAAAAGAATGTGGAGGCGGCAGCGGCTTACAAGAGAGGAGCGCAATGAAGTGATGCAGCTGTTGCAAGAACTACGTCTAGAAGACGAGGAAGGCTACAGGCAGTGGATGAGTCAGCAAGGACCAATTTTTATGAAATATTGAGCCTTGTGCAACCATCTATAGCCAAGAAAGACACAAGGCTTAGGAAACGAGTGTATGCTCTTCCTTCAATGCAGTTTTTTTGCATACAATTCATGCCTGGGATCCCACAAAGCTGGCATGTCCCGTAATTTCTCAATTAAAGTGGCCTCGGAGGCCTTGGTCCAGGCAACAACACTCATAGCTGTGCGAATGTAGGGACAGTAGGGTGTAGCTTCTTCCTCTTCTTGTTTCTTGTTATTGCTGATGATGATGATGGTGAGTAATACCGTCGTCCTTCAGTGAAATCTACCGTAGCTTTGGAAGATCGTGGACACGTCAGAAAACCACGAAAATGAGAACCACGCCAGAGGAAATCGTGGTTTGACTGAAGATCCACGGAAAATTTGCCCAGTGTAATGGCCCCTTAATTAAGTGGTTGTGCCGAGGCCAAGGGGTTGCGTGTAGGGGTGTGATGTGAGGCTCCAGACGTAACAAAGATCCGTCACCTGAACTCCAGAGCTCATTCGGGGATGGTACTGACTGGCGATCGCGAGTCCAACGCGTGATCAGACCATGGTGAATGACACACACACACACACACACACACACACACACACACACACACACACACACACACACACCGGGCGTACTCACCTTTTCCTCCTGAAGGCGTATCTTTGCAGCCTGCGCCGCCACCTGCCGCTCCAGGAGGCCAATGGTGCGTTCCTTGGACCGCAGTTCATCCAGCTGAGGCGAGGGAGAGGAAGGGGCAAGGTGTTTAGCTTGGGCGGGTGGGCCAAGACAGGGCAACAAAGATAGACACAAAGACGGACAGATGAAGAAAAGAGGAAGAAGGGGAACGATGGTGTAAGAGGTTAAAAATGAGGAAGAAGGGGATAAGATGATGTCAGAGGTTGGTAATGTTTAATGAGTAAGTAAAGGTAAAGTGGGGCGCATACACTATAGCTGCGTGTGGCCGCGGTGCTCATCTCCGTCGCATTGGCCCTTGAGTCTGTGGTGGCTAAGAACCCATTACCCCGGGACACAGGGCAGGTGTGACTTCCGCGTGACCACATTTTATCTTCCCCAGATTTCCCCAGGTACCCATTTATCGGCCAGCCCGAAAGGGAGGATGAATAGCTCGGTGAGTTGTGCACCAAATACTCAAGTGGGCAATGGCCGTGATCGTATAGTGGTTAGTACATTGCGTTGTGGCCGCAATAACCCAGGTTCGAATCCTGGTCACGGCAATGATAATATTCTTTTGGCTACTACTCCGTGGTGCAGTGGTTAGCGTGCCTAGACACGAATCTGCAGGCCCGGATATCCCGGCCCGGCCAATTGGTAAAGACGGGAAAAGAAGATAGGTAAAGATACATAAAAGGATGAAAACAGTGCGTGGGCTGCATAGGAAGATGACAACATAAATAAATAGATGAGGAAGGATAAAGGTAATCCAGTCATGAAAACGAAGGGGAAGACATTGAGAATGAATGTGTCAATCAAGACGAGAGAAAAAAAAAAGATAGGTAAAAAAACACAAATGGAGGAAGGCGTTTAAGTGGTAGGAAATAAAGGCAAGGAAAGATAGACAGAGTAAAAAATAAAGGAGGATGTAACAGACTTAAGGTTGAATGAGTAAATAAAGACGGGGAAAGAAAAATAATGACAGACAGGCAAAAAAAATAAGGCAAAGATGAAGAATGAGAAAAAAATATAAGATAGCATGGATAGATAGACAGAAAGAAAGGAGGAAGAGGGAAGTTGGACAGGTTAATAGTTATTCCAACGAGAAAAACAAAGCTATTGGTAAAGAACATAAGAACATAAGAACGTAAGCAGTCTGCAAGAGGCCGGTTGACCTATACAAGGCAGCTCCTGTACACTCAACCCCACCTTACCTCACCATCCATGGCTTTATCTAACCTCTTCTTGAATGTATCTATGGTATTGGCACCCACAACATGGCTCCCAAGCCTGTTCCATTCGTCCACCACTCTATTGCCTATGTCTTTGTTGAATCTGAATTTGTCTAACTTAAAGCCATTGCCACGCGTCCTACCTGGCTCTTTTACTCTCAAAATCTTATTGACATCCCCTTTATTAAATCCCTTCATCCATTTATAGGCTTCGATCAAGTCTCCTCGCAACCTTCACCTTTCTAGAGTGTGTAGATTTAAATGCTTCAGCCTGTCTTCAAAGGGCAAGTTTCTCACCCCCTGAATCATCTTTGTCATCCTCCTCTGTAAAGATTCTAACATCTTGATATCCATTCTATAGTAGGGGGACCAGAACTGAACTGCATAATCGAGATGAGGTCTAACTAGTGCTAAGAATGAGTGTTAAGGTTGGACGAGTGAGTAAAAACAAGGAAAGAAAGCTAAGGTTACGTGGATAGAGAAAAACAGAGAAGGAAAGAAGGGGAAAATGTTAGCGCTGGGAAGGTGAATTAAATAGAAAAAAAAGCTATAGGTAGAGTCACATAAAAGGAGAATAACTTAAGAAAAAGGAAGGACGAGTGAATAAAAAACAGAAAGAAAGTTAATGTTGCGTAAATAGATAAAGACAGAGAAAGATGAAGAAGAGGGAAAGATAGATCCGTAAACAGGAGAAAGTACTACGGTCGGATGGATAAACAAAGGATAAACAAAAGGTGAATAAAGAAAGGAAGATAGAATAATAAAAAATGAAATGAGTTAAGATCTAAAGTGAATAAAGGCACAGAGAGAAACAAAGGCATAGACAGACACTAGTAGATCATTTATAAGGCAAGAAATATCGAGGTCAAATTAAGAAAGGGTAAAAATTAAGAGTAAAAAGATGAATCCACAATTGCAGACAAAGAAAGAAAATCAAGTAAAGAAACATAAAAAAAGAAGGAAGGTGGATATAAACGTGGAAAGATAAAAGGTACAGATATTAAGAAATACGAAAATGGTTATCCAGTACTCGGAAAGATGAAGAGCGTGAGAAAAGTGTAACAGTTGGATAAGCAAATAAAGACAGGAAAAGAAACATACAGGTAGAAGGACAAACGGACTGAGACAGGTAAGGAGACAGCATGAAAGACAGACAGATAAACAACAGTAAAAAAAAATTAAAAATCGGGGGAAGAAACCGTATAACAAAAAAAAAAGGGGGAGAGAAACCCAAGTAAAAATCACAAAGGTAGACAGACAGACGAGCTAAGAGACAGGTAAGGAGACAGCATGAGAAAGACAGGGAGCTAAACAACTAAAAAAGAAAGGGAGAGAGACCGAATAGCATTAAAAAGGGAGAGAAAGCCAAGTAAAGAAACACAAAGGTAGACGGACAGACGAGCAAAGAGACAGGTAAGGAGACGGTGTAGAAACAGACAAAGAAAACGGTAGAAAAAAAGACTAGTGTAGAGAAAGGAGACCAGCACACACACACACACACACACACACACACACACACACACACACACACACACAGGCAAACAGACACAAACAGACTGAGACAGATAGAGGCAATTGATCCATAGAAAGACAGACAAGCAGATAAAGAAAAAAAAGAGGTACGTGATGGACAAAGAAAGACACGATTAAATACAAAGACAAATCCATCCACACAGAGACAGTCAGATTAACATAAATACGTTGAAATACTAAGAAATACCAACAAACGAATTGATAAAGGTAAACAGGAATGAGTAAGAACACACATACATAAAAAGCATACGTATATGTGTCAAAGTGTTTTGTATACAGGTAATGAGAGGACGCCAAATAAACAACAAATAACATACAACTCAGACAAAGGTGGAGACACAGAGAGGAGTAAATACACTCGCAAAAATCACAGGGAAGCAAAGACTGAAAAGACTAAAAAAGACATAAAAAGTACAAAATAATAATTCAGACAAGGCTCAGTAGCAAACAAGACAACATGACATGGAAATAGTAGAAGATATATAATAATTATCAATACAAAATAAATCGTAGTATTTTTTTGGTGGGTGAATATTTAAATATTTATCTTTCCAAAGGCAAGGTAAGAATGTGTGGCGTGCATGTGTGAAAGTTGTGTGGTCGTTTACGTAAACTGTGTGTGTGTGTGTGTGTGTGTGTGTGTGTGTGTGTGTGTGTGTGTGTGTGTGTGTGTGTGTGTGTGTGTGTGTGTGTGTGTGTGTGTGTTTATTTTGTTTGTGTGTGTGTGTGTGTGTGTGTGTGTGTGTGTGTGTGTGTGTGTGTGTGTGTGTGTGTGTGTGTGTGTGTGTGTGTTTGTGTTTTTTTTGTTTGTGTGTGTGTGTGTGTGTGTGTGTGTGTGTGTGTGTGTGTGTGTGTGTGTGTGTGTGTGTGTGTGTGTGTGTGTGTGTTTATTTTAGTTCGTGCGTGTGTGTGTGTGTGTGTGTGTGGGTGTGGGTGTGGGTGGGTGTTTATTTTAGTTCGTGTGTGTGTGTGTGGGTGGGTGGGTGGGTGTTTGTGTGTGTTTATTTTAGTTCGTGTGTGTGTGGGTGGGTGTGTGGGTGTTTGTGTGTGTTTATTTTAGTTCGTGTGTGTGTGGGTGGGTGGGTGGGTGGGTGTTTGTGTGTGTTTATTTTAGTTCGTGTGTGTGTGTGTGTGTGTGTGTGTGTGTGTGTGTGTGTGTGTGTGTGTGTGTGTGTGTGTGTGTGTGTGTGTGTGTTTATTTTAGTTCGTGTGTGGGTGGGTGGGTGTTTGTGTGTGTTTATTTTAGTTCGTGTGTGTGTGGGTGGGTGTGTGTGTGGGTGTTTGTGTGTGTTTATTTTAGTTCGTGTGTGGGTGGGTGTGTGTGTGGGTGTTTGTGGGTGTTTATTTTAGTTCGTGTGAGTGTGGGTGTGTGGGTGGGTGTTTGTGTGTGTTTATTTTAGTTCGTGTGTGGGTGTGGGTGTGTGTGTGTTTGTGTGTGTTTATTTTAGTTCGTGTGTGTGTGTGTGGGTGTGTGGGTGTTTGTGTGTGTTTATTTTAGTTAGTGTGTGTGGGTGGGTGTGTGTGGGTGTTTGTGTTTTTTTTACTGTGTGTGTGTGTGTGTGTGTGTGTGTGTGTGTGTGTGTGTGTGTGTGTGTGTGTGTGTGTGTGTGTGTGTGTGTGTGTGTGTGTGTGTGTGTGTGTGTGTGTGTTCGTGTGTGTGTGGGTGGGTGGGTGGGTGTGTGGGTGTTTGTGGGTGTTTATTTTAGTTCGTGTGTGTGTGGGTGGGTGGGTGTTTGTGTGTGTTTATTTTAGTGCGTGTGTGTGTGGGTGGGTGGGTGGGTGTGTGTGTGTGTTTGTTTTAGTTCGTGTGTGTGTGTGTGTGGGGGGGTGTGTGTGAGTGTTTGTGTGTGTTTATTTCTGTGTGTGTGTGTGTGTGGGGGAGGGTGTTTGTGTGTGTTTATTTTAGTTCGTGTGTGTGTGTGTGTGTGTGTGTGTGTGTGTGTGTGTGTGTGTGTGTGTGTGTGTGTGTGTGTGTGATTGTGTGTGTGTGTATGTGTGTGTGTGTTTATTTTAGTTTGTGTGTGTGTGTGTGTGTGTGTGTGTGTGTGTGAGAGAGAGAGAGAGAGAGAGAGAGAGAGAGAGAGAGAGAGAGAGAGAGAGAGAGAGAGAGAGAGAGAGAGAGAGAGAGAGAGACTGGTTGACCAACAGCGTCATCTATTTCTTATCATTTATCACTTTCTTACAAGCCTAGATAGCTCAGTTGGGAGAGCGTTAGACTGAAGATCTAAAGGTCCCCGGTTCGATCCCGGGTCTGGGCAAATATTATTATGCACCACAAGCAGGTAGTTATATAAGCTAACAACCACCTCTAGTTATGTAGAGAAGGGTCTAGAGTTTCACTTTTCTTTTTTTTCCTTAAAATAAGAAAACTCACATTATATATACTCCATCTTACACAAGCCTGTGGTAGGGTAGGATACGGTAGAATAGGGTAGGGTAGGGAAGGTGGGATGAGGTGAAGTAAGGTAAGGTAAGGTAAGGTTAGGTAAGGTAAGGTAAGGTAAGGTAAGGTAAGGTAAGGTAAGGTAAGGTAAGGTAAGGTAAGGTAAGGTAAGGTAAGGTAAGGTAAGGTTAGGTTAGGTTAGGTTAGGTTAGGTTAGGTTAGGTAAGGTAAGGTAAGGTTAGGTTAGGTTAGGTTAGGTAAGGTTAGGTTAGGTTAGGTTAGGTTAGGTTAGGTTAGGTTAGGTTAGGTAAGGTAAGGTAAGGTAAGGTTAGGTAAGGTTAGGTAAGGTTAGGTTAGGTAAGGTTAGGTTAGGTTAGGTTAGGTTAGGTTAGGTTAGGTTAGGTTAGGTTAGGTAAGGTAAGGTAAGGTAAGGTTAGGTAAGGTAAGGTAAATTTTGGTGGCGTGGTGTGGTGTGGTTAGGCGTGGTATGGTGTAATATGGTAGGGTGTGGTGTGGTGTGGTGTGGTGTGGTGTGGTGTGGTGTGGTGTAGGGTGGTGTGGTGTAGGGTGGTGTGGTGTAGGGTGGTGTGGTGTATGGTGGTAGGGTATGATGTGGTGTGGTGTGGTGTGGTGTGGTGTGGTGTGGTGTGGTTTATGATATTGTGCAGTGCTGTGAGGTGCTGTGCTGAGCTGTGTTATGCTGTGCTGTGCAATAATACTCTATCATGTGCTGTGCTGTGATACACCGGGTTGTGCTTTATTATATTGTGTTGTGCTTTTTTGTGTATTGTGTTCTTATGTGACGTTGTTTGTTTCCCTTCCCTGCCTGCCGCCCCAACAAACCACGCACCCACACACTCACCAGGCGGGCTCCCTCAGACTTGTTGGCCCGGTGGATCTTCGCAATGGCCACCTCATGTTCATCGTGGAGGCGCCTCAGCTCTCCCGCCCGCTGCCGCTCACTCTCCTGGAGGGTCTGCAAGCAAGAAGAAGAGAGAGGTGTCAGGGTAATGTCAGTAAAGGGCGGAGAAGAGGAGGCAATATCAGTAGCTCCGATCACTAGGCACAAATATGATAATAAGAAACGTCAAAGATGAAGAAAGGTATTTGTTGTGAAAGGTAATGAAGGAAAAGCGCTCGGAGGAGAAATTTCAGAGTATAGTTAGTGTTTTCGCAGAGGATAAAAGGTAATGCGAATCGGCTTGATCAGTGGTGATAAATCGGGGAAAGGGAATCGTCAGGAAATGGGATGGGAGGAATGATAGGAACAGAAAGTTGTGAAGGGATGGATTTCAGAGTATATTTATTATATACGGAGGGAAGAGGAAAGGGCAATGTAGCTTTAGTCAAATAGAGAAAACGAAAGGGTACAGAAAAGGTAAAGGAAAGGAAGAAGAGGTGTCAGGGGAAGGAAATAACTTCAAGGCCATCGTTATTTTACAAGGGGACGAAGAAGAAGGTGCAAAGTTAGCAGCTAAAGTCATTGTCATTAGATATTAAACGAGAGAAAGGTGAAAGGAAAGGCGGAAGGAGAGGTAGGGCAGGAAGGAAAGGTGTCAGGGGGGCAGGAACTTAGAGGAAAGACAAGGTAATGTTAGTAATTTTGGACAATAGATGTATAAGGGAGTAAGGGAATCATCAGAAAGTGGAAAGAAAGATTGTGGAGGGAGGAGAGATATCGGCAGTAAATCGTACGAAATAGTGTAACAATGTAAAGAAATAGTTGCTAGTAGGAAAGTGGGGCAAGGCGTAGGAAGTTAAGAAAGAAACGAAGGAATAAAGACGGAAGAAAAACAGGCAACGTGTGCAGATAAGGAGAGAGAGAGAGAGAGAGTGGTGATAGCGCAAGCAGCCTTTAGCGCAGTGAAAGGCGGACAACTACACCGAGTAAAGAGAGAAAATGGAACGTGCTGGTGAGGGCTGGGAGGAGGCAGACTTGGCAAGAGAACGAAAAAGGGCATCTGAAGTGAGGGAAAAGTGTAGATTGTGTAGATGGTTGCGTGAGGGTGCAGGTCTCATGGCGTAAATGGGGTTGTCGGGTGAGGGCGTAAGGGTGAGGAGGGAGAGGGAGATGTCAAGGAAGTGGGTAAGCGAGGGAAATGTGAGGGCAAAGAGAGTAAACAAGAGGTCAGGAGTGAGACAGTGTTTGCGGTGGAGGTGAATGGGGAACAAGAGTGAAGGAGTGACTTCGGTTACGTGCACTGCGTTAATGAGAGAGAGAGAGAGAGAGAGAGAGAGAGAGAGAGAGAGAGAGAGAGAGAGAGAGAGAGAGAGAGAGAGAGAGAGAGAGAGACTAAGCTTGTTCAAAGGCAATGAAGTGAATTGACTAAATCATATTACTAGAAATATATATAATTCCAACATCACCGCCGCATTGTTTTGTTTTTTTAGATTTATCCCCTCGTATCACTAGGGGAAACCGGCCCTTGTCCGAAGACGGCCCGTTAAGAGGGAAAAGATTGCTCCCTCCCCGCACGAGGGAGCACAGGCCTTTGCCAAAGATCGACTCTATCGGCGATCGAAATCTAGCCGACCAAGTCGGTCTGTCGACGAGGACTGGCGTGTCTCTGCCGCATTGTTGGGTTTTTTTTTTACAACAAAGGAGACAGCTCAAGGGCACAAAAAAAAGAAACAATAATAAAAAAAAAAAGCCCGCTTTGGTAAAACATTTTTTAAACAATTTCAGATCTTTAAATCGTTCAAACAAAAACTTATTAAAAACAGTAACAGCTGAGAACAACACTCACCAAAATATGTGAAATTGTTAAAAGATTATACACACACACACACACACACACACACACACACACACACACACACACACGGGCGCGCGCGCGCGCACTTGGCTTGTTGAATATAAGTTCTACATTTAGATTGTCAATCTTCAAGTTAAGATAACTGCAAGGTCATCTTCTCAGCCAACCAGCCCCACACACGCCAGTCCTCGTCGAGACGTCAACGGACCGACTTTGTCGGCTCGACTGACGCCAGCCGATAAAGCTGATCCGTCGGCACCCTCTTCATAGGCCGACACCAGCAAGGCCCATGGTTTCCCAGCGGAGAGACAAAATCTTAAACAACAATAACAACAACAACCAGCCAGTTATTTCGTCTCCACAAGTATAACGCTATCCGCATCTAACACAGTAACCCATAACGCATGAAGTGAAAATGTTCACAACCCTCCTAGAGAAAACGGTGTAAAGGTGTGTATAACTAATGTGCTGCACCGCAGTATTTCCTATCTTAATTGTGAACACAAATCAGTATTACATACCAGATTCTCGACTTGCGCGTTCCTTGCAGATTATATTTCATAACAATACAGTCGAGCTAACAACCTATCTAAGGCATTCGATTCTACATAAGGAACACTAGTCCCGACTCTAGTCCAAAGAATATTAATTTTGTTGTATACATGCATCCATTAAATTGTTATAAGCCATCGTTTATCGTGCACCTAACGTTTCCTCGTCCTTGAGCACAGACTACAAACACACCGGATGCCAGGCCCAGGCAGCCGCCCCCCAGACATGTTCACCCGAGCAGCAGCGGCGCCAAGATCCGGTAGTTTACCATCACAGTTGCGTAACTTGTTTTATTGGGTCTTTCGATGTCGTGCAAAGATATTTGTATTATATGTGAATAAATTCAATGAACTTCTTGTCTAGAATGATAACGTTTTGCATTTTATCGAATACAAAAAAATAATAAGAATAGGAAGAATCTATGAGAAAACTCCTTAAAAAAATTATATTTATATAAAAGACATGCTATAATGAACGTGCATTTGCATTCCCAATAATAATACATTTTTCTTGTGTGAACAAAAAATGTTTCACTCTGCACTTTTTTAAAACACCCGCAGTGACCACCCACATTTCTCCCTCTCGTCCTCTACGTATACCAATTTCCCGTC